>NW_005871711.1:144736-216321 GCF_000147115.1 Myotis lucifugus | reverse complement strand
GGCTGAGTCTCCGCGGCCCCTTGAATCTCTGCCAGGGCTTTGTGTCCCCCAGTGCCGGCGAGCAGCTGTGCAACAGAGTCTCCCTCGCTTTCTGATGGCTGCAAGGCCGTGCTGCCTCTCCCCGTAGGGTCTGGTGCCTCATGATCCCGCCTGAACCAACTCAGTGGATTTGAAAATTTGCAGCAGCAAAGGCGTTTCTACTTGTGAGTCTGGCACAGCCCAGATGGGAATGTAAATTGCGTAGGGCGGGGTCACAGGGAGTCGCCGGGGCGGAGACTCAGCGGCCCCTTGCCTATCCAGGACTCCAGGGCTTTGCGTCCCCCAGTGCCGGCAAGCAGCCGAGCGCCAGAGCCTCCCTCGCTTTCTGACCCGCTGGAAGGCCGTGCCGTCTCTCGCCTTGGGGCCTGGGGCCTCAGAGACCCGCCCGAACCAGCTCAGTGGATTTGAGAGTTTGTAAAAGCACAGTCATTCCCTCTTGTGCCTCTGGCACAGCCCTGAGGGTAGGGCGGGGTCACAGGGAGTCGCCAGCGTGGAGGAAATAGCGATGGCAGCGTCTCCGCGCCCCTCGCCTCCCCGGGACACCAGGACTTCTTGTCCCTCAGTGCCGGCGAGCAGCCGCGCGTCAGAGCTTCCCTCGCTCTCCGACCACTGCAAGGCCGTGGCCGCCTCTCCCTGTGGGATCTGGGGCCTCAGAGACCCGCCCCGAGCAAGCCCAGAGGATTCGAGGGTTCGTAAAAAACCGAGAATCCATTTGCAGCCCGCGTGGCGTGTGACTGCGTACCTCTGGTTTTGGTGCCTCCGTAGCTCCCACTCAGTCTCACTGCGCTTCTTTCTTTTCCTCCAGTTGTAGATCTCCCACTGGGCCAACTTCCCCATGGTTCTGAGTGGCGGTTGTTTACTTCATAGTTGATAGTTTCAGTGATGCTGTGAGAGAGCAGCACACACAGGTCCGCTCCCTACGCCGCCATCTTGGTTCTTCCCTCACTCTAGTACTTTTAATGATATACTATATTTCCATGTATTTCTATGTGTACAATGGGAATTTAGAAATGTGGGATGAGTGGCGAAATGGAAAAAGAAAGTGAACAGAGGGGACTCATTGGGGATTAGACATTTGAACAGGCCATTTACATGAAATTATTAGAGGGAGATCCTGTAAGTAAACATGGTTCTGCTCAGGTGGTCATTGAGTTGACCAGGGAGCAAAGTGGCCTTTCCACGAAGGTATTGGCCATTGTTTAAAGGAAACTTCAGACTTATTTTAATGTCCCAGTTATCAAAGACAAGATGGAGCTTCCTGCAGAGAAAAATGTAATACCATAAGTAAAATAGTACCTGGTGTATAAGGGAAACTGAACTCAGGCCAAATGAAAATGTGGAGCAAGGTAACAAATAAAAAAAATTAAAAAAGATCATCGCTTTCTTAAATAGACAGAGAAAAGTATCTCTTTTTCAGCAGCGTGTTGTGATGCACTGTACAGGTCCAGAGGAACAGATGTGAGACCGTAATAAGCCACAGAAACTGAAAACCAACCCCAGAAGAAAGGCCTGTTTGAGAATTGATCTTAGCCACGTTCAGAGAGTCAGGAGGTAAATTCCTTCGGCATTAGTATAAGTAAATACACAAGTCCAACTAGGACAAATGCAGATCTGAGGAAAGGTTAATATAAAACTGAGCTCTAAATTCAAATGCCACATGGACAGGACGGGCAACAGAAATGCGAGGACGTGGGTTGGATGACAGAGCAGTGAACTAGAGAATGTTGCTTTGCTAAAATGTGTCAGTGACATTCCAATTTTGGGGGATGATTATCAGGTGGAGAAGAGGTACCAATGTTGTCAGATCTTCTAACACTATATAGGCCACATATCTCTATTTTTATGTGAAATCTATTAATCTTCATGTAATGTCTAGATTAAGTGGAAAGCACTCCCCCAATTTATATATTAAAATCCTAGTTCCCTTGCCGTAACCGGTTTGGCTCAGTGGATAGAGCGTCAGCCTGTGGACTGAAAGGTCCCAGGTTCGATTCTGGTCAAGGGCATGTACCTTGGTTGCGGGCCCATCCCCAGTAGGGGGTGTGCAGGAGGCAGCTGATCGATGTTTCTCTCTCATCGATGTTTCTAACTCTCTATCCCTCTCCCTTCCTCTCTGTAAAAAATCAATAAAATATATTAAAAAAATAAATAAAATCCTAATTCCCATTGTTATGGACTCAGCCTGAATTGCCAACAATCAAGATTTGGAGCAATAAATCACTATTTTTTTAATCCATGAAGTTTCAAGATGGTTAGTTACAAAGAAAACAACAACAACAACAACAACAACAACAAAACAATGTGTATGTAACAGAGGTCAGTAAACATTTTATTAAATAGCCAAATAGTAATATTTTAGACTTGTGGGTCATATAGTTTCTTATATAACTATTCACTGTGCTATTGTATAACAAAAGCAGCCACAGATAATATGTAAACAAATGTTTGTGGCTATGTTTGAATAAAACTTTATATACAAAAGAGGTGGCCAGCACACAAGTTCTAGTTTGCTGAGCTTTGGTATACACACATACATTCTATGTGTGTACATAGCATATGTGTGCTTATACGCTCTCAAGAAATGTACAAATATATGATGTGTTTCAAATTGGTGAATAGGTAGAATCAAAAGTGGAGAAAGGAGAGAGTGAAGACTGTATGTTAGTGATAAACCCAGGCTATCACTATGAAATCTCCATATTATGTACATATATACATATTTATCATATTTATAAATACACACATATATACATGCATGTATTAATGTCAGCTTCTCTAAGAAGCATTGTTAGCAAGTAAATTATTTGATAAATTAAATAAAATATTTCATTTCAGATATAATAAATATATAGTTTATATTACTCTGAAACTTTTAAGTGTTTAGGATAAATAAATCAATGAATGTCCATTTTAAAACTATTTCTCAAGTTTAAACTGGTGCTATCTCTTAAATAGTAATAAAAGGTTTTGTTCAAGCTTAATGTTTATTTAACCTAGACATTATACTCTTGTGAAAATAACCACTTAGATATAAGGAGATAGCCACTCTGGTAGAGATTAAATGGAGACAGCTATGTAACTGTGGCTGACAGTCAAATGCCCACATTATTAAGACTCAAGATATTGTAACAATTTGTTTATAAAATTAAAGGTGATAATAGTAAAAAAGACTATTGCAATCTAGCTAGCAGAGACCATAAAAAATATTTCCACTTAATAAATGTTCTCCTATCTTCATGTTAAAGATTGTGACTCTGATCTCAGTTAAGAATCAAATTTCTAAAAAATAGATATTCAGATCTGTATCTGTATTGAATTCTAATGTGAAGATCTTTGTTCTAATGCTTTGAAAGAGATTAGAAATATTGATTTTCATTTAAGTACTCTTAGATCACCAAAATCTCACTAATGAAGAAATTCTTTAGCTAATGGCCCCTATTGGCTAGTTAACAAACTATATCATGAACATTTGATACATTAATCCCTCAATAAACATGACCTGAAATCTCTAAATTATAAAAGTATCACCGTGTTTTCTGCCTACAATTGACTAAATTATATTATGACATTATTGAAATGCCCAATTCTTGCTCAAAGTTCACATGAACATAATGTATTAGGTACAATAAGACTCCAAAACTTCTTAGAAACCTTATTTGACTTTCCTATGATAGGAAATACAGGTATGATTGGATCACCCTGACTGGGATAATAGAAAGATAAAGTTTATCCTCATACATGGTATAGTTTTGTTTTGTTTTTAGGTAGTTCTTATGCCTGAATCCTTCTTGTCACTCAAGTCTCAGTTCAAATACCACATTCGGAGAGATGCCAGTTTTGACCACTGTTTTAGAGGGGCTCTTCAGAAATTAGGCTATGGGGCAGAGATGTGCATACAGGAAATTCATTGAGCAATATCCGTGGAATTAACACTCACGGAAGAATGAAGGAAACTGGACTGGGCAGAGAAGCACAGTTAAAATTAAGGCCTCAGCAGTACCATCTTTTTCACTAAGAGCTATCGTGTCAGGATATGTAGAATAATCTCAACTTGTTGCAAGGGAGTAAACATTTATACCTCCTCATAAATCAATCATTCAATGAGGGGTGAGGGCATAACCATGGGTGCATCAGCTTTCTTTGCCTGAGGGTGATTCCCAAGGGAATGTCATGGTTGATAGTTGTCCCCCAAAAATATACCTCTCCCCTCTGGCAACTATTAGTTTGTTCTCTGTATCTATATGTTCTATTTTCTTTTGTTTTGTTTAGATTCCACATATGGATAAAATCACGTTTTTGTATCTCTCTTTCTGGATTATTTCACTTAGCATTATACTCTCTAGGTCCATCTAGGTGGATGCAAATGAGAATATACCATTCCATATACCACATCTTTATCTATTCATCTATTTATGGACACCTAGAATATTTCTATATGTTGTCTAATGTAATTAATGCTGCAATAAGGGTGCATATATCTTTTTGAATGAGTGTTTTGTTTTCTTCATCTAATACACAAAAACTGGATTACTGGGTCATATGGTACTTTTATTTTTAATTTTTTGAGGAATCTCCATACTTTTTTCTGTGGTGGCTGTACCGATCCACAATCCTACCAAGAGTGCACAAGGGTTCCCTTTTCTCCAGATTGTTGACAACACTTGTTATTTGCTGACGTTTTAATAATATCTGTTCTGACAGGTGTAAAGTGATTTATTGTTGCGGTTTTGATTTGCATTTCCCTGATTATTAGTGATATTGAGCATTTTTTAATGTCTGATGGCGATTTGTATGTCTTCTTTGGAGAAATGTTTATTCAGGGCATCTTCTCATTTTTTAATATGATTGTTTTATAGGTTAAGTTTTATGATTTTTTTCATACATTAGTCCCAGTGACCCACTTAGGGAATTCTTGCTTCCTGTTCTCACAAATCTTGACTCCAAAGTTTTAAAGACCTAGATCACAGAGAATCAAAAAAAGCATTGTTGAAGTTTAAGCCATAGCTGCTACCAAATTAGTTTGGGCTTTTCATGCCAATAGATCACCAGATAAAGAAAGAAGTCACTATCTTGAGAAGGAAGCTCACCTTGCATCATCAGGAGAATGTAAGGCTACTCTTAACAATGGAGGAGGGGTGGGTGCAGTTACAAAATAAATCAGCCACTGGGACATAGTCTAAACACAGAGAATATAAAAACATCTTAATAACTTCGAATGGTAATAGATGGTTAATAGGCTTATCATGGTGATCACATTTAAATAAAGGTCGAATCACTGTACTATACACCTGGGACTAATACAATATTGTATGCCAACTATACTGTAACACAGCATTCAAAAGTGAAACAAAAAAATATGTGAAAGGGACCTATTTCTATCAATGTGCCACCAAGTAGCTTGTTGCTTTTCCCAAGAAATGGTGCCATATTGGAGGTACACCACTGGTCTCTGTTATTGACAGGTAGGGTATTCGAAGTGGCATAATCCATCAAACTTAGTGACTGTAAGCCCGTACTATTGGACCTAGGCACAGATTCCATTTCTGCCACCCTGACTGCTCTATTTACTTGCCTGGTGTTCCGGCACTGAGAGGGCAATGAGAGAGGCTGCTGACATGAACTGAATCACTTCAACTTGGATACTTAGTGCCTCTTCTATGCTGGATGCTTTCTGAACATATGACACAAAGATGTTCACACTATGTGACTACCCCTATAGATCCATCCACATACCTATTCTTCATCTACCTCCTTTATGTCCCTCACTTAATCATTCTCCTTCCAGGCTCCTCATCAATTAATCCATTCACTGTAGCCCATAAGTCTGAGACATAGTCTTCCCTTGGCCCATTTCTCTTTCTACACCAAGTGCAAAACCAGGTGCATCAGCAGCAGCTGTGTCCACTAGGAAGACATACTCATACAGTTGTTTTTCATGCTCATTTTTAGTTTGTACCCACATAATGAGCCAACTACCTATGACTGATCTCAGTCATTTTTCTCCTCTGTCAGCTAATCATAATGGTCCTCTTCATGTAGCTGTGAGCCACAGGTGTGAAATGAGAAAGAAATACAAGTGTAATAGTGATGGATGGCCTGAGGGTCTGTGCTCCCAGCTTGTGTACCGTATGTGTGTGCTCTGTCCTTGCTGTTGCTCAATCCAAATGTGCAATTCCACCCTATGATGAATTCCATCTGGGCCCATCCCACCTTATGATCGTATGGGTCTCTCAGAAATCAGTTAATGATGGAAAGGTATGGCTGAATGGTTTCATAAATATCTTATAATAAGCTGATTCATAGCTTCTGGAACATTTTTTTAAATAAAGCACAATTCTCTATTGCAGATAGTATAAGCTTGTACCATAACCCTTGAGGTTTCTGTTGTGATTCTCCACATGGCATCCTCTCCCACCACTGACACACGTAATAATATAGAATCTATTGGGTGATAAGGTCGAGGCAGTAGAATCACTTGTATTCTGAACCTGCTACAGAACTATTTATGCTCTAGATCCCAGAGAAAACTGGCAGCCTTTGCTGTCACCAGTTAATGGATCAAAGAAGTGTGAAATATGTTGTCCCTTTAATCCAAAATGGTGTAATACTTTGTCTTTTCATTTGATTGACGTTTTCCCACATGCCCCAGGCCATGGGATCCTAAAAATATCACTGGTATGGCTGGCCCCTGCATCTCCATAGGGTTCATTTTCCATTTTCTGGGGAACATATGTCTTTTCAATGCCCCAAATGCATTTGTAACTTCTTTCTATTCTGGTCCAATTAACATAATGACATTGATATAGTGGACTAATAGGCAACATGTCTGGGTACCTGAACCAATTCTGCAGAATAGCTATCTGATCCAGATTTCTTTTGATTAATTATGAAGAGGAGAAAAGGAGAAGTTAGCATAGCCTTGGGTGAAGACAGTAATGTATAGTGGCTGTGTTAGTCTGCTCAGGCTACTATAACAAAGTACCATGGACTGAGAGGCTTAAACATCAGAGATTTTATTTCTCACATTTCTGCAGAAAGGGAACTCCAAGATTAAGAAGCCAGCAGTTTGGATCCTGGTGAGATTTCCCTTCCTGGCTTGAGATGGCTGTTTTCTCTCTTTGTCCTCACATTGATCTCATCATGAGAGCCCTACCCTTATGACCTCATCTAGACCTGCTCGATTCCAAGATTCCCAAAGGCCCCACCTCAAAATGTCATCACCTTGGGTAGAAACACTTCAACATATGAATGGGGTGGGGGCACAAATATTCAGTCTACAATATACTGGTAGGTGGATTCTGGTAAATTTCATTTATCTGCTAAAAGAGAGTCATAAAGAAAAGGGTCCTTCTTCAGCCCCAGTCACCATCCCTCCACACCTTGCCCCCTTCACATCTCCCCCTCCCCTATGATCATAGCGTCTGAAACTATGACAACCACTTTGTGGCCATGTAAGAACAGACACAAGGACAAAAGAGGCAACACACTGGAAATGATGAAAGGATGATCATCTCGACAGATAGTGATGATATCCCTGAGCTACAAAACCTTCCTAGAGTTATTTTTTAAGAAGATTTGTCTTATTTAAAACTTTAATCATTTATATTTCCACTATAAAATAAACCTTAAAACATCAAGAGCGTGATACCATAAAAACTACATCACTCACACATAACTGTTAAAACACAGTGCTTCCAGTAGGTGTCTCTCCTCCAAGTAATGATTCTGGACAAAAGCTCCTTCAAATGTTGGCTCCACCACACTTCAAAACTTGGCTTCCTAAATCGCCCCAAGGATGACCTCATTTCCAGCCTTAAGAATGGGGGAAAGAACATGAGAGTGCATGCATGAGAGGTTTTTAATAAATTAGACTTAGAACCAGAATATATCACATTGCCTACATTTTCTAGAGCATAAGGTTATCTTAACAGCACATGAAAGCAAGAAATTATTTTTCCAGGAAGAAGTAGAAAGGGATATGACTAGCTGAAATGTCACAGCCTATTCTCGTGTGCCTGAACTATCCCTTTGCTGCACATATTAAACAGTCATTTCCTCTACAGACAGATAGCCCAAAGTCCCACGCTGCTACTGCCTGCGGCTCACATTTCAGAATTTTCCGGCGAGGTACAACATGTTCTTTGAGATCCAGATGTTGCTCTTCTTTGATGTAGCAAACTATAAAGCAAAGTAAAATGTATCTGTATCCTCACCTGTTATATAATAACGAACCCTCAGATAATAACTGAGGTGGTTATCGAATTCTAGAGAGAAAGATGCACCAAGCAATCCTTGGTCCATAGCATTTATGAAATCTCCTTGTATGAATCATGAATGAGTCCTAAACTGGGAAAAATTCCTCATCAAATTCCTTTTTTTTGCATTGTTCTCTGTGGCACCTAATTCCAGTCTCCATGGTGACATCTGCAGTATTTTCTGAAAATACATGTACGGGGAAACACCTCTCACCACATGCTTCCTGCTCCAGAATGATTATGAGTCCAAGATTAATTTTTAGGCTTCAAATGCCAAAGGCTTTTTAAAAGACTAAGTTTATGGAAGTTTTGGCTATACATTCCTTCAAAAAAGGAGGAGCCATACGATCTATTTCATTCCAGTCATGTTGTATATATTAGTAACCACAATCAAAGTTTTTCCCAGACGTACTAGTAATTCTCAAGCCTGATTGATTTCTTTAATTTTTTGCCTTCACATTTTGTATTTCAGTTAATGATGGTGATTTTGGGGCTTTCCAGCATAATGGTTTTGAGTGATAGGGCCATGGCTTTTATCTGATCTTCAGTTCAGGGTTACATATGAATTGTCCTTTTTCATTCTAAGTATCTTACCACTTTTATCTGTTTCTCTTAGTTGTCTAAGTGCCAAGCTTTGGTAACCATTTGGCAGTATAAAATCTGGACTCTAATTTTTTTTATTTCTTTCAACTACTCACCCAATTCTTTCCCCGATAACCTTTTTATTATGTTACTATCTTGTTATACACATTTCCTCTTACCCTGTTTTACGATTTTCTCTAGTGTTACAGGTTCATCTGACTCCTAGTTTGATTACCAAGTTACTGTGGACAACAATTACACCAAATGGCTTAAGCCACACAACATGAGTTCCCATCTGGACTGCTTCCAATATCAGATCCCTTGCTGCTTGGTACCCCACCACTAGGCCACTGTGGCATATTTTAGATGTTATAACAGTACCCTATTTTTTCAGACCAACCTCTGTTTTAGGTTTGTCAATGTTTTTTCTCACTATCACAAATAATCATTTTTATTTCTTGGTTTTGCTTGTTTATTATCTGCCCTTCCCTACTAATACATAAGTTTTAGGAGTACATTTTCTTCTATCTTTCACCACTTTAGTCCCTGAATCTAGAACAGGGCTATAGGACAAAATCAATACACAACTGTTTAATATATGAATAAATAGGTAGCTTGCTTTGCTCTGTTTCACAGCCAAGATTATATTTCTAAACTAAATACATGTCTTGCAAATGTTTTATATGACCATAGTGTGTGTGTATATATAGCAGTAGCAATCTACAATTTTCTTAGTGACAATATATTATCTCCCTGGTTCTTCATACTAAGTGAAAAGTCTCATCAGTGTGATGCAAAGGTAGTATTTTTTTCTTCTTTTCCAATAAGTCAGTTGCCTTCCAACATTTTTACATGACACCAAAAATGTCTGATCACTAAGTAAAAAATGTACTCAGTTTTCTCTTTTGTTAGGAAAAAAATGTTTTATAAAATGACTATCTGCCTGAATTGATTAAATTCCCCCATGGTTAGAAGCAAAGAATATACTTTGCCAAAAATGACTTAGAAATGATTTACATTTTCCATTTGTCCCTCACACCTATTCATGTCTAAACCTACCTCTCCGCTGATTGTGCTTTCTTATAATTTGTCTCTTATATGGTCACATTGTGATTTCATAAATCCATATTATACCACAACAGCAAAAAAAAATGGTTGATACAGTTATAGAGTTATAGATCATTGCCTAGGCTCCAAAGTCTATTAATTTATTATCAATCCTAGGCAAACAAAATATGTATTAAAGTTAAAAATACATATCTAGAGAAACATTTACTCTTTTGTTTCTTTTTAATTACACAAATTTTCAGTGCTTATATTGAAAAATATGCAGGCAGCCCTAGCTGATTTGGCTCAGTGGATAGAACATCAACCTGTGGACTGAAGGGTTCCAGGTTTGATTCCGGTCAAGGGCATATGCCTGGATTGTGGGCTTGATCCCCAGTAGTGGGTGTGCAGGAGGCAGCCAATCAATGATTCTCTCTCATCATTGATGTTTCTATCTATCTCTCCCTCTCCCTTTCTTTCTCTGAAATCAATAAAAAATAATTTAAAAAAAAACATGCAGGCAAAGATTTCAAATAAAAAAGTGAAAAATTTTGGAAGATATATTACATGTTGTTAGCAATAGAAAGTTCATTTTATTTATTTTTTAACTTTAATTTTTATTTTTAGTGTAACTTAGATGCTTTAAGTACAGGTCAGATTAACTCCTGACATAAACTAGTTTCTTAAACTTTGTTTTCTAATTCTAAAAACATGAGCATATATATTTCCATCATCTAAAGCTATTTTGGCACCATCCTGATGGCCTACTGTACTTCAGCAAATTACTTTATCTTTCTCCCTGCCTTGCAGTTCTTCCTGTCAATGCCATGTCTCTGATAATGTCATTTTGAACAGTGATTGTGTGAATGCTTAGAATTACTGATAATTTCCACAGACAGCACCTTCTAGTGAGGTAGCAAGAGAATATTTCTCTATTCTGTGCAAGTGTCTTACAATGGCTGATTTCCCACAAGATGGCTTTCTTGGCATCCAATGCAAAGACTAGTCTCAGGAGAAAACTGTATTCACAAATTAGAAATGGATGAAGGAAGTTTTTTAAAATAGAACTGCATTGGAAGATGAGTTATCTCTTAATGAATTCTTCTATAAACTGTAATTAACAATGATTATCATAAATACAAGCAGAATTTTTTGGAGTAACAGACACATAAAAGTCTCTTATCTTGATCATTTTTATGTTACTTCATCTCTGCATTAGAATTTGAAGGGACTAGAACACACCTTCTTAACAATCTATTGCTTAGACTAATTGTTTAAAAGCTAAATGTCCTTAAAATATTAAAAACATCGGTTTAGTAAGAGAAAGGGGAAACCAGGGAGCTGGTGAAATATACTAAAGAAGGAACAATCAAAAGTTTTCTGGATCAGTTATTTTTAGGTTTTTTTTTGTTTGTTTTGTTTTGTTTTTATGGGCTATTCATAAGGTTGACTATATGTCAGATCACTAGAATTAAAGCCCATATTTTAAAAGCCAGAACCACAAATTTGGACAAACACTGTTTTAACAATTATTTATATTAGATAGGTGAATAGGTATATAGATAGATGATAGATAGATGATAGATAGATAGATAGATAGATAGATAAATAGAATGATAGATAGAAATATACATACATCTTTGTTATACATCACATACAGTGTAACATCTTTTCCAATTTAAGTAAAAATGCTCTTATGCATTACCCTGTGATCATAAACTCAAAATTTACTCTGAAATGCTAATTTCTAGAAATAAAATACTTAAGGCAATTCTATAGTACTCATGTTTTGTGCTGTTAGTGTCTTATTATAATTTCAAAAGATTTATAGAATATTCCTAGTCAGTCTTTTTAAGAAAATCTGAACACAAAAAGTTTTTTTTTAAAAAAAAGGCATTTTCTTTTTAAAAAGCATATATTAATATATTCTCATCTTTGGAGGAGAAAGAAAACTGAGGAATGTTTTATTACATATTACTGAATGTGTACAAATCTTGATCAACATAAGCTTTTAGGTTTATTTCAGCAAGATTAATATCATCATAATTATTATTGTTAATCTGATCATTCAGGATAGCACTGATTCTTCTATTATTTTTTCATGATCCTGGTTTTCTCTTTCACCAGGCTATTTCCCAGGGTGACATATGGATACTTTTTGGATATTAATCCCTGGGAAAAATATTTTACCCGTTCACAAGATATGTGTATCTTAAACTAGTATAGATTAAATGTGCAGAAGAAGGAGACTGAATTTATTAATCTGGAATAGAATCAAAGAATCATAACATTTATAGACAAGAGTTTTTAAACTTTGATCAAGGAGAGGGTTGGCAGGTAATAAAAATGGATTGAACAAACAGGTATAATTCAATAGACTGTGGCGAACACGAAAGCCTATGCCTCCTCAAAGAGGGAAGCATCTATAAAGGTCAGAAAACTGTTTTCCTGCTGAACATGTGCTCTAGATATTACCATTACGGGAAGAGAAGTCAGAAATCCATTTTTTTTTACATCAAGTCTCAATTAAATGTGTGTAGTTTAAATTATTGAGCAACCACAATATCTCTCTGGTCTATCAGAAGCCAATTTTACACACACACACACACACACACACACACACACACACACATCTTATCTAAGAATTACTAATTATAATAGAATCCTGCAAACATTTTAATTGAATTTTAATACCTTTCAACATTACTAGACATGCGTTCTACCATTTCTTGTATCTCATACCATTAGCTTTATTCATTTACTAGCTTTTAGGCTTCTGAATCCCCTTGAGATTGTAATCAATGTCGATCCTAAAGGCTCAATGGCAATGTGAGTGTGATTATTCATCAGTGGAAGAGAGGGTAGGTGTATGCTTGAGAAATATCAAGAGATATTTAGGATATTAGCTGACAGATTGTATCAAGGAATTGAGGCAATTCTCTATCAGGCACGGGACCTCTTCATTCATTTGAGTATCACTAGCTATGTGAAAAAACAATAACACATGAATTTACGTCATTAAGGGTGTTTCATGTCCCAACGGCTACAGAAAAGTCTAATCTAGAATATCTGGAAATAGAAAAAGAATTAGAGCCAAGTCCAAAATTTGGATTGAAAAGCTAAAAATCTGGAAGACAATCAATAGCAGAATAGGCACATGAAAAATGGCTAGAAAATTATTCTTGACAACCTTCTGCTGATGGTGGAACTATTTTTGCTCCCCCATTTCTCTCTCCTTCACCCCCTTCCACAAGGCTATGCTCCCTGCTGAGTTATGGAACGAATTAAAATGGTTTCAGGATGGAAGAACCCACTGAGCCTCACAGGGCGGTATCCATGACAGATCACGGTTGGCTTTGTTTCTGTTCCACCTCTGCTCACCTCTGCTCCCTTGTCCGCAGTGGGCCATTCTTAGTCACTGGACTGTTCTTAGAGACAAGTTGGCTTATCATAAATCTAGACTTTCGGGAGGCAGTTTAAGCAAAGGTTCTGTGCCTCAGGCAATGAATCTCATCACACGGCTTCCTGATTGAGAGTCACTCACTCCTGCCAGTGAAGCCTGGGCCATTTGAATACTCAGCTGTCATGTCGTTTGTGTCCCATGCTGACACGTGCTTAGATGTTAGTTTAGGGCAGCTGTTTTCTCTTGCCTCTGGCCTGAGGGCTCCAAGCTGGCTCACTTAGAATGTTGTGAATATCAGTGACCTTTGAAGTCACTGAATGCAATGCCTTCATTTTTTTTCTCAGTTACATATTTACAGTGTATATTATACATACGTTTTTAAAGTTAAAAAGTCAATTTTTGGTTAAATGCAGCCTTTGATTCTGTCGTAAATGGCAGAGATACTAAGAAATTGTCATTCTTTTTTGTTTATGTTATTATGATGTCAAATAAAAATTTTGTCTGGTCCTGCTGGTGTTGCTCAGTGACTGAATGTCACCCTATGAACCGGGAGGTCACTGTTCAATTCGTAGTCAGAATATATGCCCAGATTTCAGGCTAGATCCATGGTAGTGGACATGCAGGGGCAGCCGATCAAAGATTCTCTCTCATTATTGATGTTCTTATCTCTCTCTCTCTCTCCCTTCCTCTCTGAAATCAATAAAAAATATATTTTAAAAACATAGTCTGGATGTAGGCAAAGAAAAACTTTATTCAGAAAATTATTGCGAAGGAGTCAGGGGAAAGGAACTGTTATAACAGAAGGATTAGATTATTGCAATAGGAAGAACATGTAACCATGTGATCTGCCAGGTTCCCAAATATTACCCAGAAAATGTCTTTTCTTCATACAGAGGAGCAAACAAAACTACTGAGACCAGACTCTGCAGGAGTGAGGTAGCAGAACAATAGATAGAACATGTTTTATCTTGAGGTCATTCTATTCAGGATGGGACATTAAGAAGGGATTGTATGCTATGGAGGATGGATCAAAGTCCAGAGGCCTGAGAAAGGAAGAGAAACTTAAGGTTTGGTTGCAAGCATTTTGTCCTGCTTAATCAGTTCTGATGGACAAAACAGTTCATGTACTCATTTATGAGGCGAATGTTGAGAGTTTGTAGAGTTTGTGTGGCCCTGTCGGGGGTAGAGAAGAGGCACATCTGTAGTGGTAACTGAGTCACACGCGAGGAGTGGGGTCTTTGCAGTAAGTATTTTCCTGAACACAAAGAGGTGGGAAATTTCACCATTGCTACTTTCCAGAATCACAGGGCTCGGGTAAAATTCAACATTGTCATTAACAATTTCACAGTGATGTATTAAAAATAACTAACTAACTAAAACTCAACTTCAAGGAACTAGAATCCCACTGGGGTTGGCGGGGAGGATGTTCCCTAATGCAGCTCAAGAAGATAACCCGTGCCTACAGGGCAATGGTTCTCACGGTGGCTGATCCCTTCTCTCCTTCCCTGCACATCTGGAAACATTTTTGGTTGTCACAGATGGAGGTGAAGATGCTACTGGCATCTAGTGGTAGAAACTCAGGGATACTGATAAACCTACTACGATACACAGAGCAACCCCACAGGAAAGAATTATCCAGCCCAAACTTGCAGTAATGCCAAGGTTGGGAAACTCTGCTTAGGGGGAAAGACACAAGTTTGAGAAATGGATGATTCTCTGCCTTATTGTGGCTATGTGGACACTCACAAGTAACTTAGACAGTTTGAGCCTATGTCTCTATCTGTTAACTGAAGAAAATACCATCTATTTGTGGGGATCAATGACACAAAATCTGTATAAACACCTACCACGGGCCCTGGCAAATGAAACTCAGATAGAAAATAGTAATTATTTATCCATATCCTAATTCTCCTTGTATCAACTTTTATCTATTCTCACATTGGCTCCTCTAGACTAACACTTTTGGTAATCACCCATTCCCCAGTGATTGGGAAGAAAAGCCATCACAGGAATCTAGGGCTGGGAGGACTTCGGAGAAGAAGGCTTTAGAATCATCAGGTTTCATTTTATGACCTTAGGCAAAGCAACTGACGCTCTGCATTTTAGCTTTCTTAATCATAGAAATGAGAAAGACATTTTCCCTTACCTGTCTCAGGGATGAAAATAAATGCATTAATTGGGAAAGCAATAGGCTTGCCCAGAAGAAGTGATCAATAAATGATTTTTACTTCAACGAGATGTGAAAGCACTTTCAGAAGTTATGAGCATTATCTACATTGAGGGATTTAAGTGGCCATTAAAATTCATTTCGCTATAATTTATTTACCCAGTCTTTTGTTGATAAGGCTGCTCTTTAATATTTTAAATTAAAGAACTATCTGCACATTTTTTTAAATAGGTGTAGATGAATCCCAAATTAAGAGTTCAAAATTCTCACACACCCTTATGCATTTCACTCTGGATAGCTATTTCTTTTTATAGTTTCTGAGTTTCATTTCTTCAGGTAATTTCCTTTATATATTGAAAATAAATATTTTTATTATTTTCCTAATTTTAGACTATCATTTAATTCCCCTCTTCAAAAGATTAAACATATAGAAATTTACCCAGTTATGTATCTCTTCTCCTTCCTCTCCTAAAGTTTATTGTTTATTATTATTTCAAAATGTCAAGTTTATAAAATCCACACTTAATATGAAACTAGTTGTATTTTTAGTTTGCCTGTGAGTTGATTCTAAATGTGTAAGCACAATAAAAACAACATTTATAGTTTTTAAATTATGTAAGTATTTTCATTTATGTAATTATGTAACTCAAATACTGAATTTTAATTGTAACTCCAGCTATTTCATTTCTAGTTGGAGAACATAAAGGCACATTTGAATACAAGTATTTTTTATTCTGATAGCATTAAAGAAGTCTAATTTAAATAATAACATTCCTTCACATAATTTTTGCATTTTATCTAATACTAGTAACTAATGCTAGAATTAGTAACACTTTACTTTTGACATGCCTTTTCCTGATATGACACCCCATTGTGTTTCTACTTTGAGATTGAGGAGTGTAGCATTCACACATTGTCATAGATGAATTCCTTGGTTTACCTAGAAAAGTCGCGCAAGGAAAGTGGGATATAAATGGTTGATTAGGAATAAAGACTGTGCAAAACATTTCATTACCTGCAAAAGACAGTCCTTATTAATTTGCCACTTTGAGAAGAGGTGAGCAGCCAAAGGGTAGTATGTTGGTTTCGCACCTACACAGGTGCTGGTACACTTGCCTATATGTGTGGTTGTGTGTGTGCACTGGGGAGCAGGGGTACGAGGGGGAGTTATAGAAGATTCTGTAAATAACTTTTTCTTCTCACAGTTTTGCTAGGAGCTTTTGTTTTCCCCTAACAGCACTGTGTCCAGGGATAGTATAACTGTAGAGCGCTATTTGAGTAAATGACAGAGCTCTGGGAAAAGGGTAAATGACCAGAAGGCAGAAAGGTGTGAAGAGACTTGCCTGGGATTCAGAGTCTGTCACTTTGTTGCTGAGGCAACCATTGCAAGCATAAAAAAAATCATGGTTACCTTTATGGTTGTGTTGAGTTGTTGGGGAAAAAAATAGAAAAGAATTAGGATCATCTATTCTCGGGAGACACATTTGAATCATCGAAGCTTAATGTCATTTGTCTGTATCTCTTTCAACTATGCATTCTACATACCAATTTGCTTAAATGGTGGATGCACATGCCAAATCTAATTACCCCTTATCTCACAAAGTCATTAATCATTCCTCCCCATGATTCATTGACTGCCGATAGCTACTCCAATCTGTAGTACATGAGACTTCAATACGCATTAGAATACCATGTTTCTAAGTGGCATTTGTCTCTGAAATGGACTGCATGGCATTTCTTAGTTAAATGAAAAATTTTTGGCATGAAAACTGGTAGTGTGCTTTCCTGGTGATCTATAAAAATAATAAATAAAAACAGTATACTAGAGACAATGATGAAGCTGCTGATAATTATTCATTGTGATGTTCATTAGCATAGTAGTGTGAAAATGTCACGCAACCTAAATAGTATCCAATAATCTCAAGGCCCATTGAAAATAAATTGTAAGTTATGGAAAGTATGGGGAGAGGGTGGTGTGAGACAGATATTTGCGTAGTTAAAAGATAAAGATCCTGTGAAGCCAGGGGGCACTACAACATTTTCTAGCTGCTTGGCATCATCAATGCTATATTCATATTGCCCCAATATATATTTTGACCTTTTGTTTTCATTTCAAATGTTTGAGTGGTACTGAAGTAGATGTAAACAATATAAGTTCAAATCCATTTTTTCCCCAAACTCACTCAGAGAGTCTATTGCACAGCAGAGATTTGAACTCAAATCTCATGACTGCAACCCAAGGCTATTTCATCCCTGGATAGTCAGGTAGGTAGCCAAAAATGCTTCAGTGCTTCCAACATAACCAGTTACTACAGACAGTGTGATTACACACTATCTTGACTATTGAAACAGCTAGTTATTTATCTATGTTTATATTTAAATCCATGACAGTATTCATTATCTATCTATCTATCATCTATCTATCTATCTATCATCTATCTATCTATCTACCATCGATTGATCTATCATCTGTCATTTATTGATGAGAAAATCAGGTTCATCTGGGTTAAGTGCTTAGTCTAAGTTTCCTAGAAAAGAAATGGATCTGCCAAGATTTGAATCAAGGTCTGTGTGACTTAAACTATAATGTGCATATTTCCAAACATTCTACCTTTTGCTAGTTTCATATAATGCAGGGCAAGTAAGAAGATTTACTCTTTCTTTAACATAAAAACTAATGTTAAACTATTGTTAAATTTCTAAGATTGCATGAAGAGCACTTAATTCAGTTATCTTATTTTAAAGATGAGAAAACCAAGGTCCAGATGAAATGACTGCTTTATACACACATACATATAATTATTACTAAAGTTGAGTCAAAACACAAATTTCCTAACTTTCATTCTTATTGATATATTTCCTACACAAAACTTTCCTCTCTAGCTGGAAATAAGTGGAATATCATATGATTGTTCTCTTTCATTTTTTTCTCTTTCAAACTAAAATCTATACATTTGTAAGACTGAACTCAAAACCTTCATTTTCCATAAAGCCTTATCAAATTTCCATTGCACAATATGTTTTCTTCTCTTAGAACCAATAGAACATATACATGGTACAATTTTTTTATTACTTGCTATATCATTTTTATTTATCACTCCTGTAACCACTCATCCTTTCTAAAACATGTTCATATCTTATCCCACCAGCTAGACAGAAAGTTCTGGCAGAAAAACCTCCTTGTAGCTTCTTACTCTTCCCAGTGTATTGATTTTTCCATGTGGACACTCAAGTAGTATTTGGTGATTGCTTGATTGATGTTTGGTCAAAGAGAGTGAATTGCTTAATTTACTTCATTTAGAAGGTAAAGCAAGTAAATTGATATGAGCTCATATTATTGAAAAGGGGAAAGAGAATTACAGATATTGGAAATTCACTGCCTGCTCCATGGAGGTGGAAAGTCAAAACAGCAATTTTATGAGCCAGCTTTTCCTTTTGTGTGCTTCCGGGCCAGGGAGCTCAGTATTTTGAAATGATTTTTCTGAAAATAGCTGCTAGTGTTTCTATTTCAAAATGTGTCTATATTTTACATATTTTCCCCACCTTTGGAGCACTAACTTGTGCATAGATTCCTGAAAATTTTTTGAAAGTTCAACATATGATAAAAAGAAAGATGATGGGGACTGGCCTAATCTTGTTAAAAATTATCAGAGTATAAAAATAAAAAAAAACTTGGTACAATTAGACAAGTGAGCTTAAGAGAGAGGAAAAGAACTGAATGCCCTCGCTCCCTTTTGGTCCTCTTCCATGTGTAATGATTGCCCCAAACACCTTCAGTGTAACCATGTTGGAGGGAGGGGGAAAGAATAAGGAAGAGAGAAAATATTGGAATATTAAGTAACACTAGATCCTCAAATGCAAAGATCCTCTAGGGTGGCTTTTCAGGGATGATTTTGAGTAACAGTGACTTTTGCCTTAGCAAAAGCCATCTTCACCTAAACCTATTCCTCCTCTTGGAGAAGTTCCAATGTTAATAAATTACATCACCATCCACCCAGTTGCTCAAGCCCCAAACTTAGATATTACCTTTTATCCTTTTCTCACACTCACCTGCTACATCCAATCAGCCACCAATTTCTGTTCATTCTCCTAAATACTTCTTGACTCTTTCCATTTCTCTCCAGACTATTACTATCACAATAGACTGAACCAACACCATCTCTTACTTAGAATATTTAGTCTTTCAAACAAATGTCCATCCCTTTGATGGTATTCCCATAACATCAAATAAGAATAGAAGTTGCCCTAACCGGTTTGGCTCAGTGGATAGAGCATTGGCCTGCGGACTGAAAGGTCCCAGGTTCAATTCCAGTCAAGGGCATGTACCTTGGTTGCGGGCACATCCCCAGTTGGGAGTGTACAGGAGGCAGCTGATCGATGTTTCTATCTCATCAATGTTTCTAACTCTCTATCCCTCTCCCTTCCTCTCTGTAAAAAAAAAATCAATAAAATATATTAAAAATAAAAAAATAGAAGTTAAGGTTGCTAGCTTTTAAGTCACACTGCTCACTGATTAGCTATGTCACATTGGGAAAATTGTTTAAGCTTTTTTAAAAGTGGATATAATAATGATATCCACCTCATTGAGTTATGAAAATGTTGCTACATGAAACACCCCTAAAGAGACCTAGCATATAGGAAATCCTCACCAAATATTGATCATTATTATTGCATGCAACAGACCCAGTGATACATAAAATATCTGACTATTTCCTTTTCTAGCTTAAAACCACTCAATGACTTAACCTTATCCTATATAATAAAGAGGTAATATGCAAATTGACCATCACACCATCACAAGATGGCTGCACCCACAGTGGAGGCAGGGTTGCCATAACACAAGATGGCTCTGCCCACAGAGGAGGTGGGTTTCCTGTAATGACTTGTAACGAGCAATCAGCAGGGAGGCTGCGTGGCGCTGGGCTGTAGCGGGGGACCTCAGGCCGTGCCCTCTACCCAGCAGGGCTTGACAGGGGACCTGAGGCTGCACCACCCCCACCCACCAGGGCTTGATGGGTGTGGAGCCGGCCTGGTCTGGGTCTCGTGCAATTTTGAGGTGCACGCGGGTGGGCGGGGACTTGACTCTGGGTCCCAAAGCATGCCCCAGACTCTGACAGGAGGAAGATTTTCATATACATTTTACTAATTTTCTTTCATCTCTGACGCTTCTATTATAGAGAAAGGGCAAATAGCAATATTAAAATATTTCCTCTAATTAATTACCTTTTAATGTGCATGAATTTCATGCACCAGGCCACTAGTGTTTGGAATAAGTTCCAAAATTGTTTGTTTAGCTCCAAATGAGCTTGCTTCATTAACCCTTAGATGTCTCCAGCCACATCTTTGCCATTTATGCATTCATTGTCTGATTTCCACCACTATTGTTTATTCATATTTCCTAGACATATAGGACTCATTTTGGTCTAAGCCTTCACACATGCAATTTCATTTCACCTTTTGGGACTGTACCATCTCTTATCTTCCCTTAACTCCTGATATTCTTTCAGAACCCAACTTGTTTGGGATTTTTTAGAAAAATTTCTGTTTATTTACTAGAGGCCCAATGCACAAAATTTGTGCAAGGGTAGAGTCCCTAGCATCTGCGGGCTGCCGGCCGGGGCCTTCCTTCATTCTGTGCTACTCCCTGGTGGTCAGCACATGTCATAGTGAGCAATCGAACTCCCAGCTGGTCGAACTCCCAAGGGGACACTTTGCATATTAGGCTTTTATATGTATAGATTTTTCCCCCAAAAATCTTTATTGTTGAAAGGGACATTTATAATCTGTCATTATTGTGTGACTACTCAAGACTATATCAAGTCTCCTGCTTGCCTGATCACCCCTAACTACTCCTGCCTATGAGTGGTTAGGGACAATGAGGCAGACAGGCAGAGGCGGTATGGGGTGATCAGGCAGGCAGGCGAGTGGTTAGGGGCGATGAGGCAGGCAGGGGAGCAGTTAAGAGCCAGCAGTCCCAGATTGCCCGAGGGATGTCCGCCTGCCGGTTTAGGCTCAATCCGCAGGGATCAGGCCTAAACTGGCAGGTGGACATCCTCCAAGGGGTCCTGGATTGTGAGAGAGTGCAGGCCGGGCTGAGGGACCCCACCCCCATGCACGGATTTCGTGCACTATGCCTCTAGTACTAGGATTAAAAAAAATGTCTTTTTATCATAAACAAATACTTCCTCTTTCTCATATAATTAAAATAATCCCTAGGCATAAAATATAAATTGTAATATAGAGTGTTAAAAAATTTCTCAAACTGCCCTGGCTGGGTGGCTCAGCTGATTGGAGTGTTATTCTTTACACCAAAAGTTTTCAGGTTCAATTACAGGTCAGGGCACATACCTAGTTTTCCATTCACTCCCACATTGGTGCATGTGCGGGAAGGGAGGAGGCATTTGATCAATGTTCTCTCTCACATAGATTCTCTCTCTCTCTCTTTCTTTCTAAAGACAATAAACATATCATCCAGTGAGGATAAAAAAATGTTCTCAAACTAATTCTAAACAGGGATAGAAACTTGGAGTTTGTTATGGGCCTTACAACCTAACCTGTTCTTGTTCCTGCCAATATCAGCAAGAGGGGGGAGAGAGTGACATTTCCGATTCAAATAAAACCAAACACATAAAATGAAAACTTGAAAATCTGAAAAATTGAAAGTCAATATAAATTTTTATAAATATTTCACTTCTTCAGGCTTTGGCAAGTGTGTATAAGTGGTTAGAGAGATGGCCCTCACACTGAAGAGTGGAGGTTTTGATTCCCCATCAAGGGCACCTACCTGGGTTGCAGTTTAGATCCCTAACCCTGGTTGGGATGAGGAAACTAATTGATGCATCTCTCTCACATCAATGTCTCTCTCTTTCTCTCTCTATCCCCCTCCTTTTCTCCCTTCAACTCTCTCTCTCTAAAAAAAAAAAAAAAATCAATGGAAAAAATATCCTCAAGTGAAGATTAACAAATTTATTTAAAATAATGTCACTTCTTTGTTTTTTTAAATAGGGAGCCACTTCAGTGCATTATATCCATAGTTTGATTTTTTTTATTTTGAAAGTAGGTCCATTCGAATTTTTAAAAGCCATTTTATTAGGCTAAGTAAAATGTACCTGTTTCATGTTGAAACTTTATCTCCATTTTTTTAATGAACAAATACAAAATTTTATTGCAAAAGCTTCATGTGTTGAATATTTCAATCTTATATAATCTTTTTCTAGTCTACACCATATTGCTATTGATTAAAACTATATAGCACTTTAAACATTTCAAGGTATTTTCCAGTTTCTGTGCTTAGGAAATCTTGACTGAATATAAATACTCTCTGTCAAACTGGAGTAATTAAAGCATATTTATTTAAACTCAATACTAATGATATAAATAGATAAAAGAATAGTATCACCTGGATAGAAATTTTGAGGTGAGAGAAAAGTTCATATTTTCAGTGGAGAATATCCTATATAATAAAAGCCCAGCAACCATAACAACCGGAAAGACTGCTCAACCAGTCGCTATGAGGTGCATTGACCACCTCTTGGTCCATCCCTGACCCTGGCCTGCAGGCTCTAATTGCAGCATGGTGAATAGGGAACCACAGGGAACTGGGTGGGTGGCAGTGGGGCAGTACTGGGGACTGGCAAGTGGGCAGAAGGCAGACCTCTTGGTCCCTCCCCCAAGCCCTCAGGCTCTGATCGATCAATGGCAGCGGCGGGGCGGGACTGGGGACTGGCGAACACGCAGAAGATTGTCCTGATCGCAGGCTAGGCCTAGGAACCCTACCTGTGCACGTTTTGTGCACCGGGCCTCTAGTATATATATAAAGACCAACTGTTCTTTGTGTTCTTGTTGTTTAGATGATAGCTCTGTTGTTGCTTTTTGTGTGTCATGACATTTATCTTCCTCTTTTCCTAACCTAACCTTTGCCTGATTACAGGCATCGTGCTAATTTACTCGCTGTGATCCCAGAGTTTGACACAGCCAGCTTTGTTCCCACTTCTGCAGAGACACACAGCTGCATGAATATTCACTAGGGAGTTCTTGAAAATAATCTAAGTGGCATTTGGGAACAGATCTTCTTCCAGTGGGTAAATATCTATTCAAATCAACAAAATATTCATTCAGTAAGCAGATTTTTGAAATGCTACACACTTTTCACATGTGTCTTTTTACAATGACAGATTTGCAATATGCTAATACAAGTGTAAATATGGTACCAGGCCACATCTAAGAATGGAAAAGTCTAGCAAGGAAAAGTGCCTATTTCCCTGGGGCTTTCAGATTTTCTGCTAGAGAGGATGCCCAGTAGTAGCATTTCTCCCTGTAAAGAACCAAGCAGCTCTATTGCTGTTTTTGTTTGTTTTGTTTTGTTTTGTTTTGTTTTGTTTTGTTTTGTTTTGTGGGTATGTATGTGTGAAATACACAAACTATAGAGTCCTGAGTGTGTTTTGCCTCACTCCTGAATTCTGATTCTCCTGTTAAAATTATTAAATACTTCCCATTTTTGAAAAATCAGAAAATATCAAATCCGTGCTGGATGTCTGTCTTTTCTTGGAAACCATGCATGTTTGCCAGTGCTGGGCCCTGCTCCTCTTGGCAGCAGGAGCTGCTCCTGGGTGGTGGCTGCACCGCAGAGGGCTCTCCAGTCCAGCACCTTTCCGGCTTGTCTTTACTCCCCACACACTGAGGCCTAAAGTCCGGTACCATTTGTCTATTATTTTCCTAATGTAAGAGTTGAAAAAAAATAAGCTATGCCTGAGTTTTCACCAAATGTGGCAAAATTAAAAATGGACATAGATGGCTGTTTGTGTCCAATAAAAGGGATGCTGTGCTAGGAGCTAGCATATTTCCTTGAGGAAGCAAAGGAAATTCCATGCATTTAGTGTATAATGGTGTTTGTGTGAAAGACTGCTTATTCAACACCTCACCCCTCTACCCTGCTACACACTTTTGATCCAGAGTCAAATCTTCTGTCACCTTATATGAGGACCCCCTTCTCCCTCCTCCCACTTCCCCCTGGCAACCACCACTCTGCTGTTTGTGTTCATCAGTTTCAGTTTTATATCCCACATGTGAGTGAAATCATGTGGTTCTAGCCTTTTCTGACTGACTTATTTCACTTCACATAATGTCTTCAAGATCCATCCATGTTTCAAATGGCACTCTTTCATCCTTTCTTATGGCTGAGTAGTATTCCATTGTGTATATGGACCACTTCTTCTTTATTCAGTCCTCTATCACAGGATACTTTGGTTGTTTCCATGCCTTGGCCACCGTGAATATATCATTGCAAATACCTGATTTCAAGTTTTTTGGGGTATATACCTAGAGGAGGGGTGGTTGGGTCTTATGGTAACTCTATTCTTAGTTTTTTGAAGAATTGCCAGATTGCTTTCCATAGTGGTTGTACCAGTCTACATTCCCACCAGCAGTGAATGAGGGTTCCATTTTTTCCCACAACCTCTCCAACACTTGTAGTTGCTTGTCTTATTGATAATGGCTATTCTAACTGGTGTAAGGTGGTATCTCCTTGTGGTTTTGATTTGCATTTCCCTAATTGCCAGTGATGTTGAACATCTTATCATATATCTATTGGCTGTTCATGTCTTCTTGGGAGAGGTGTATTTTTAGGTCCGCTGCCCACTTTTTCATTGGGTTGTTTGTTTATTTGGTGTTGAGTTTTACAAGCTCTTTATATTTTGGAAATTAAACTTTTGTTGGAGCTACTATTTGCAAATACCATCTCCCATCTGGTTGGCTGCCTCTTTGTTTTGTTGTCAGTTTCTTTTGCTGTGCAGAAACCTTTTAGTTTGATATAGCCCCATTCATTTATTTTTACCTTTACTTCCCTTGCCTTTGGGGTCAAGTTAATAAAATGTTCTCTACAACACAGGCCATAAGTTTGGTACCTATTTTTTCTTCTATGTAACTTACTGTTTTGGTCATATTACATCTTTGATCCATTTTGAATTAATATTTGTACATATGGAAAAACTGTAATCCAGTTTCATTCCTTTGCATGTGGCTTTCCAATTTTCCCAGCACCATTTATTGAAGAGACTAATTTACTCCATTGTATGTTTCTGGATCCTTTGTCTAAAATTATCTGTCCATATACATGTGGTTTTATAGCTGGGCTCTCTATTCTGTTCCATTGATCTGTGTGTCTGTTTCTCTGTCAATACCATATTGTTTTGATTACCATAGTTCTGCAGCATAATTTGAAGTCAGGCAGTGTGATACCTCCAGCTTTGTTCTTTTTTCTCAGGACAGCTTTGGCTATTTGGGGTCTTTTGTGGATCCATATAAATATCATGATTTCTCGTTCTATTTCTTTAAACAATGACATTGGGATTTTGATGGGGATTGCATTAAATCTGTATACTGCTTTGGCTAATATGTTCATTTTAACTACATTGATTCTTCCAATCCATGAACAATGGATATTTTTCCATTTTGTTGTGTCTTTTTCAATCTCTTTTAATAATATTTTGTCATTTTCAGTATATAGGTCTTTCTTGTTCTTTGTTCAGTTTATTCCTAGGTATTTTATTCTTTTGGCTGCAATTGCAAAAGAAGTAGTTTTTCTCATTTCTTTTTCAGAAGTTTTGTTGTTAGTATCAAGGAAGGCAATGGATTTTGCACATTGATTTTGTACCCTGCAACTTAATTATATCCGTTTATTGCTTCTAATAGATTTTTGGCCGAGTCTTTAGGGTTTTATACAGAATCATATCATCCTTAAAAAGTGACAGTTTGACTTCTTCCTCCCCAATGTGGAAGCCTTTTATTTCTTTCTCTTGCCTTATTGCCTGGCCAGGATTCCCAGCAGTATGTTGAGTAAGAGTGGTGAGAGGAGACATCCTTGTCTTGTTCCTGATCTTAGAGGAATAGCTTTCTGTTTTTCACCACTGAGTATGGTATTAGCTGAGCATTTATCATATATGGCCTTTATTATGTTGAGGTACTGTCCTTCTATTCCTATTTATTGGGTGTGTTAATCATAAATGGACATTGTATCTTATCAAAAGCTTTTTCTGCATCTATTGATAAGATCATATTTTTATCCTTTCTTGTGTTAATGAGGTATATTACAGTTATTGATTTGCATATGTTGAATCAACTTTGTGCCCCTGGAATGAACCCCACTTGATTGTGATGTATTATTTTTGGATGTACTGTTGTATTTGATTTGCTAGTATTTTGTTTAAGATTTTTGCATCTGTATTAATCAGATATATTGGTCTGTAGTTTTCTTTTTTTGTGTGTTATCTTTGCCAGGTTTTGGTATCAGGGTTATATTGGCTTCATAGAATGTGTTAGGCATTATTGCCTCTTTTTCAATTTTTTGGAAGAGTTTGAGAAGGATAGGTTTTAAATTTTCTTTGAACTTTTGATAGAATTCACTGGTAAAGCCATCTGGTCCTGGACTTTTGTTTTTGGTAGGTTTTGGATGGTTTTTTCAATTTCCTCACTGCTGATCGGTCTATTTAGATTTTTCAGTTCTTCATGATTTAGTCTAGGAAGGTTATATATTTCTAGGAACTTATCCATTTCTTTTAGGTTATTGAATTTGGTGGCTAATATTCTAGTAAGATCCCTTCTATATCTGTGATGTCTGTGGTGAATTCTCTCTTATTTCTGATTTTGTTTATATGGGTTTTTTCCCTTTTTTCCTTAGTGAGTTGAGCCAGGGGTTTGTCAATTTTATTCATCTTTTCAGCTCTTTGTTTTATTGATATTTTTGTATATGCTTTTTGTTCTCTATTTCATTTAATTTTGCGCTAATTTTTATTATTTCCTTTCTTCTTCTGACTTTTGTTGTTGTTGTTGTTGTTGTTTTGTTTTGTTTTGTTTTTGTGGTTGTTGTTCTTTTTCTAGTACTTTAAGATGTGATATTAGGTTGTTTACTTGGGATTTCTCTTGTTTCTTGAGATAGGCCTGTAATGATATAAACTCTCCCCTTATTATTGCGTTCGTGCATCCCAAATATTTTGATACGTTGTATTGTCATTCATATATATATATATATATATATATATATATATATATATATCTTTTGACCTCATCTTTTATTTATTCTTTTACCCAGTCATTTTTAGTAGTATGTTGTTTAATCTCCATATATTTGTGGGTTTCTTTTTTTTAAAGTATTCAATTATTATTTTTTTAAATATATTTTATTGATTTTTTACAGAGAGGAAGGGAGAGAGATCGAGAGTTAGAAACATCGATGAGAGAGAAACATCGATCAGCTGCCTCCTGCACATCTCCTACTGGGGATATGCCCGCAACGAAGGTACATGCCCTTGACTGGAATCGAACCTGGGACCTTTCAGTCTGCAGGCCGACGCTCTATCCACTGAGCCAAACCGGTTTTGGCTATTTGTGGGTTTCTTTACTTCCCTTTTGCAGTTGATTTCTAATTTCAAGTTATTGTGGTCAAGATATATGCTTGTTATTATTTTAATTTCTTCTTGCATTTGTTGATGCTAGTTTTGTGTCCCAACATATGGTCTATCCTTGAAAATGTTTCATGTGCCCTGGAGAAGAATGTATAATCTGATGCTCTGGGATGAAAGGTTCTGTAAATGTCAGTGATGTCCATTTAGTTTAGTGTTTCATTTAAGGCCAATATTTCTTTATTGATTTTCTGTTTGGTTGTTCTGACTAGAGCTGTCAATGGAGTATTAAGGTCTCCAACTATGATTGTGTTTTGATCTATTTCTCTCTTTAGTTCTGTGACTAGTTGTTTTATATATTTCGGTGCTCCCTGGTTGGGTGCATATATATTGAGAAGTGTTATGTTTTCTTGATGTAGTGTTCCCTCTATCAATATAAAGTGTTCATCTTTATCTCTTGTTATCTTTGTTATCAGATATAAGTATGTCTACACCTGCTTTTTTTGTGGATGTTATTTGCTTGGAGAATAATTTTCCATCCTTTTACTTTGAATCTACCTTTGTATTTGCAGCTTAAATGTGCCTCTTTTAGGCAGCATATAGTTGGGTCTTGTTTTTTCGATCTATGCTGATCTGTGCCTCTTTACTGGTGAATTCAGACCATTTACATTTAGAGTAATTATTGATGTATGAAGATTTCCTATAGCTATTTTGTCTTTTGTTTTCTGGTAGCTCTGCACCTCCATTGATTCTTTTTCTTTATGTTTCTGTATGTTGTTTTGTTTAGTGGTATTCCTACATCTTTCCTCTGTTGCCTCTTTTTTTTAAGCTATATGTCCAGGTTTGGAGATTTTTGTGTGTGGTTACTTCATTTATAAAAAAATGAATTTGCATATAGACTGTAGTTTTTCCCCCTTTTGAATACATCTGATCTTCACCTTCCTTTGCCAGTCCAGATCTTTCCCCTCTCTCATTTTAGGTTTTTATTGCCACAAATTATCCCTGTTTGTGCTGTAAGTTTTTTTTCTGATCTTACTCATAGTGTTGTGACATTATGTTCTTTGCTTCAGATACAATAACTCTCCTGGATATTTCCTGCAATGGAGGTTTTCTGGTGATAAAATTCCTCAGCTTCTGTATGTCTGGGAATGTCTTTATCTCTCCTTTATATTTAAAGAATAATTTTGCTGGATATATTATTTGTGATGGGTAATGTCTCTCTTTCAGATATTTAAATATTTGGTTCCACTCTCTTCTGGTTTGTAGCATTTCTACTGAGAAGTTGGATGAAATTCTGATGGGTTTTCCTTTGTAGCTCACTTCTTTCTTTCCCTGCCTGATTTGAGATATTTTTCTTTTTCATTAATTTTTGATAGCCTCATTACCAAGTGCCTTGGAGTGGGTCTCTTTGGATTGAGGTAATTAGGTGTTCTGTTTGCTTCTTAGATTTGAGGATATAGTTCGTTCCATAGATTTGGGATGTTCTCATCCACTATTTGATTAATAGACTCTCCGTTCCATGCTCACTCTCTTCCTCCTTTGCAATGCCTATAATTCTAATATTGCTTTTTTTTATGGAGTCAGATAGGTCTCTTAGAGCTCTTTCATTTTTCTTAATTCTCCAGTATCTCTCTTCTCTCTGCATCATTTCTTGATTTCTATCTTTGATATCACTAGTTCTTTCCTCTATCTCATTGGTTCTATTTTCTATGCTCAGTAGTTCACTCTTAATCTTCTTAATTGCAAACTTCATTTCCAGGATTTCTGACTGGTTCTTTTTTAAAGTTTCAGTTTTCTGGTAAAGTGTTCATTTTGTTCATTGATTTGTTTTCTGAGTGCACTGAATTGTCTATCAGTATTTTCTTGCATCTTGTTGAGTATTTTCACAACTGCAGTCTTGAAATCTCTGTCATTTGTATCACATATTTCCATGTGTTCCAGCTTGCTTTCTGGGGATTTTTTCATTTTTTTCTGGTTATTGTCATTACTGTGGTTCTTTATTGTATTTGCTTTCCTCCTTTGCTTTTGCATTTATCTCTGAAGAGGTCTTTCTACTATTTTCCAATAGATGGCACTGAATCACAATATTTTTACCTCTGTGGTCCTCCCTTCTTGAACTTCTGAGGCTTCTGTAAGAAAGTACAGCCAAGCTGCTTAAGGGTGGGTCTTTTTTTGCTCTCATCACAATGGTTTCCCCTGATCTCCATGTGGTCCCACCCTAAGTACCCCTCCTGAGGATCAGTCACAGAGTTAAACAGATTTTATTTCAATAGCTCTTGGTATACAGATAATATGCTTCTGGACTCAACTCCAAGGGCAACAGGAGGCGAGTTTTGGGAGCCCAAGCAGCAGCAGGGCTCTGTGGTTCCCTTTCTTTGTCTGAAACACCACCACCCAGCTAAGTGGGGAGCCGCACAGCAGAACACTGCTCTGTCAAGTGTCTAATGTCTCAGATAATGTTCAGTCTTGACACTTGCTGCTTGCTCTTGGTTCCTCCCCACTGAAGGAGGTGCCTGTTACTGCTGGCTTTCTCCCCTCTTCTGGCCAAGCAGCAAGCTCCCGGATGCAGGACTGCATCTGGTGGCTCTCTGTGCTCTCTTCCCTTCTTGTCTCCCCATTTATTCCCTGATACCCACCTTTAGATGTGGCCCTTTGTGGGTCTCTTAGGCATGCGTCTGTGTTGAGCAGGGGTTTCTTTGTTGAATTATAGATGGTTAACTTGTTGAAATATCAGGGGGAGAGGAAAAGATGTGCCCTTGCACCACCATTCCTCTGACCTCTGGATCCGTTTACTTTTTTATGTTATAATTTTTGCACCATGTTGCCTGTGCTATTTTTAGAAACAGAGACAACAATGAAATCTTTTCAAAACATTAAATAAATTGACATATTTTCTATTTGTTCCTCTGTGGATGCAATTAATGCATACTTCAATCTTCATAGAACTTAACCCAAAATTGCAAGGGTCTTTATAATCAGCCTCTCCAAATTGATTTTCACTCAATCAAAACCCTCCTCTCCAGGCATATTGATTTTCCCATTGCCGTTTAAGCACACCTGAACCCGGGACGATTTCCTCCTTTACATTTTTATTTGTTCTGTTAACCCTCTCAACTTCCATCCCAACTTAGAGTATCTTACTTTGTCAGTGCCCAAAACACATGATTCAATGCCAGCTAAACTCTTCATTGATGCCTTTCCTAAATTTCTGAAATGATCATGGGCCTCCCTAATTACAACTTCACTAAACTGACTATAGCAGTTTAATCTTTATGTCAATATTCCCTTATTTGTCCTCTGAGAAATACTAAGCCTTTTATATATTAAAGTTATTATTATAGAAAAGCTCAATAGTTTAAAAACAGAACAAAAATCTCCAGAAAAATTTAGTGTAAACAAAGTTATCTAGATTTATTTACTGCAGTCATTCTCAGAACCAAGAAAATGTATGTGCTCTCTTACTCATATTGAAGAGAAGCTTTAATATACAGGATTTTACCAATGTTTATCAGTCTCAAACTCTTTTTTTGTCCATATTTTCTGGTAGAATTTTATGAAATCTCATTCTGCAGAGGACTGTTTGGGTGATGCCAGTTCATAATGTAGTTATATGTTTATTACATTCTTTCAAGCCATTGAGCAAATTTCTAAGGACATTGACCTTTCTTCTTACCCATCTTTGTGTGCTCTTAACTTCCTGAGCAACTATGAGTACATGGTACCTGTACACCAACAGGGAGGTGGTAAAAATGGCAATAACAATGCAATATCCATTGGCTAAGATAGTGGAATAGTAGCAGAAAAGAGTGGAGGAGGGTGTTCCAGATTCTACAAACAGGAGGAAGTGCCTAAAAAAGCACTAGGTAATCTGTGAAGGTCTAATATTGTTTCTCTTTCCATGATACTTGCTCCTTGTGTCTTTTCCATCTGAACCAAATGATTTCAAACACATGCTTTATGTAGCTCTCCACTGTGAAAGATACTTAAAGAGATAGGATCACTTCATGTCAAGGTACAGTCTCATTTCCCCTCTACTATTCTCAAATTAATAGGAACTTTACATCTGTCATATCTTCTTTAACAGATGAAGGTATGGAAGGTGGATGATAATGCACTGAATATTAATTCAATTTCAAAATTTATAGCAAGATGAATATCTTTCAAAGTCTTGATCCTAGTAAGTTAAGCCAAAGTAATATTTGAGCTATCTACCATCTATAACAGGGTTTGATCATTATTTATTTCTGAAGTTCTTATGTATATATGTATTAATTAATATCACTTTTGTTTATGTTTTCTTATACATACTATGAAATCCTTAAACACTGAGATTGAACTTAATGTGCCTTGTTTTATGCTCTGCAAAGAAAAGTATATGCAAATCAAATAAAATTTTAATACATTTCTAATTAATATATGACCCATGTATTTGTAGAATGTAATCTTGTTCTTCTTTGCCTAGGTTAACCATCACGTGTGTGTTTTTTTGTCTTTTGTCAAGCCAAGTCCTTATTTTGTACTTAAATTTATTACATTCAAAAACCTATTTGCCTTCGTCATCTACTTTCCTCTATGGCCTGGTTTCTCAAAGGGGTGTGTGTCATAGAACCAGTAGCATGGGCATAACCCAAGAGCTTGTCCAAAATGCAGAATTTTAGGTTCAAACCTAGACAGACTGAATTAGAATATACATTTAAACACAATTCCTTGGTAATTTTATGCTTATTCAAGTTTGAGAAGCTTTGTTCTAAGTCTCTTCTGGATTTTCACTGTGGTCTCATGACTTAAAAACTTTCCTTTCTCAACTTTTCCTATTATCATGAGACATTTCTGCAACTCTTCTCTCTCCCATTTCAGCAAGTCAACTTGCTTGAAAATCTCTAAACCACCTTTACAATTAATCTTTCTCCCAATTAAAACCCTCCTATCCACATATCCTCCACTAGCACCCCAACATTAAAAATGTCTCTGAATATGCCTTCAGTGTGGCTAGCTAGTTCAGATAGAATTTCCTTGCCCTTCAAGATTCTCTAAAGTGTAGCCTATTCTACTTTCTAGGCATTCTTTAGCTTATTGTCTGACTTTCTTCTCCATCATTCTCCTGAAACTTCTTAAAGTCACAAGCTACTTAAAATTGCTGAACATATTGAGTGTTTTCCAAGTTTTAGTTAATGTCTTTCTTCTTAAACTCCCTTTTTCTCAGCCTCTGTGGCATAATCCTCTTCTGATTCTACAAAGATTCATATTTTTTATTCTCATTTCCCTACCTCTGCTTTCTTATTAACAATGTCATCTATAAGCCATCCATCCTCAGCTTTCTTCTTTCTTCCATGCCTTTTCTCCTGAGCTCTGAACTTCTCTCTCTATATATGTTGGATATCTCTCTTTGTCAGTGTGCCCCAAACTAAACTTCTTTTCTCCTCCTTTATTCCATTTCATATTCTTAACTGGGCCAGTAGAACTAAAACATATTTCTCATCTCCTCCTTCCCATTATGCTCCATATCCAATTATCTCTGAGTTCTGCCAATTCCACTGTCTTAACAACTCTCTAATCTATCCTACCTTTCTTATCACATTGTTACTTAGTTCAGTAGTTTTTCATTATCTCAAATATGCGCTATAATAATTGTCCCCTACCATATTTTCCTGCTCTTCACCTGCAGTGTTCTTTCTAATCAAGCTTCTCACTTCTTCCAGAATAAAAAAGCTTTCTCCTTCAAACTGTAGTCACCTCAATGGGTTTCTCTGTGCAGATCCACAGAAGTAAAGGAAGGTCTCCTGAGGTTACACCACTGTGAAAGGAACAGGAAGGTAAATCACTCAAATGAGATGTGGTTTCTCAGGCACACTCCCTCTTATCAACTATGTATAACTTAAAATAAAGCAAAACTTTGAATTGATTCTGGGTCAAATATGTGTTTGAAAATTGTTCTTATTACTTCCTATCTTAGCCTTTAGCTAGTGGTTTTTAAAATAAACTTCACTAATTGCCCATCTAATGTAAGTATTAATTTCCCCTATTTTCATCTTTGATTTATACCTAAAAACCCTGCTCAGTGATAACCTTCTCCCATTCCTGAATTCTCCATTCCCAGTCTCTGTGTTCTTATCCCAAACCTTTCTCATCTGAAAGGAAGTCTGTGACACTTATTATAGTTCAAATCCATGGCCTAGATTGAGGAAAATGGAATTTAGGAATTTGTGAGGGATTGAAAAATCTGAACAGAGAGAAAAGTAAAAACAAAACAAAACAAAACAAAAAAACCCACTATTTTAGGATCATGAAAAAGGCCCTTCATAATGTCAGTACCAAGTTAAGGTACTGCGAGACAAGACCATGCCTAGGGAGAAAAGTCTGCGGCAATCTCTTTAATTACTATGGGATATTGCCCAGTATAGGGGTGGCTACCTGGGGTTGGCATTCATGTGCAACCACTAGATGGCTGCAGGGTCACCTTACCATGTTTGCAGAATCTGGATTGGTCAGGTCCCATCCCCTATGACCTTGCCATGTGAAGCACATGTTTTCTATTACCCTGTATGCCATATTCTACATTACAAATGGAACTATGTGAGAAAGCTCACATAAATGAGGATGTAGAGGGATTCTCTAAGCTAATAACAAGGGTAACAGCAATTCCACGAGGTGAGGAACTGTCTTATTTAATTCTGTGTTTCCAGGGCCTGTCATTCAGTAGGCCCTCTCAATGCATTAATGTGTGAGAGTACCATTTGCAATGACCAAATATATGTTTATGTAGTTAGCAAGTAACAAACATAAGTACTAAAATGAACATGAATGACCATATAGTTGAAACAAATAGACCGAATACACAAGTCGTATAGATTTATCTACAGTTAATTGTTCTGGTGTTCATCTGGCTAGCAGGACTTGCATGAATCACAAATATCATTTCACTGGATAATATTAAGTAAATAAAAAAATATTTTAAATGTAACTGAGCTGCATGATCAATAGAAGAATTAGTAGGCAAACTTGACATTTCATTACCTGACTACTTGAACTGCTAAAAACAGCCATCTAATCAAGCCAGTACACAAGCAGGTATTTTTATATGCACATGTTAAACCCTTCCATGTGGCCAGCTTTGGGGACATGTTAAAAATGGTATAAGATTTGGAAGAGCCTTATTAATGGATCCCTTTATTATTGCCACAGAGATAAATACAAAAACTTATACAATCCATTAATACTTTACTTTCTTTAATGCCAACAGGTAAATATAAGTTCATACATGAAAACTGATATTGCCCAGCCAGCATTTCTCAGTGGTTGAGCATTGACTTATGAACCAAGATGTCACAGATCGATTCCTCATCAGGAGGGCACATGACTGGGTTGCGGGCTAGATCCCCAGTGTGGGGCATGCAGGAGGCAGCCGATCAATGACCCTCTATATCATTGATATTTCTATCTCTCGTTCCTTCTCCCTTCCCCTCTAAATAAAAACATATTTAAAGCAAACAAAAAAACCCTGAAATTAATGGATAACCCTTAAAAACACAGATAGGCCAGGGGCATTTATTTTTAGGAACGTAAAGATCAAGGAACTGAGCTAGCAGTGAGTACATTAGATTCCAAGACCTGTTATTCATGGTCACTTGATAGGTTTTCTCATTTGATGTTTATAAAAATTCTATAAGTAGGTGATATCAACAAAGAAAATAAGAAAAAATAAGTGAAAATAACTGCAACTGAGTACTTAATGCCAAGAACTTTATTAGGCATGTGGGGTATGTATTATCTAAGGCCCACTTTGCAGAGATGAGGGATGCTGTTCAGAGATGCAGACGACTTGCTTATAGAAATGCCACTCTGAAGTGGTAATGGGGAATCTGAAGCTTTGCCTACCAGACTTCAAGGCCCAAGCTGCTTTCATTAGAAGCACCTACCATATTATGATAGATGAAGACCATTTAGGAGACTAGTGAACTGCTTATCAATTTGTTTTTTAATCAGGTCTGTCTGGGAAGATGTTTTCCATCCACTTTGTATTTGCTCCACAATACCTAGCACAGTGTTCTATCATACTCAACAATTGATAAATACTTGCCAAATTGATGGAAGATTTTAGTGTGTTACTAAGGAGCGCTCATCAAATTCCAGGGACCATTTTTCCCCCACGTTAATAAACAACTGGCTATGATGAATCATTTAAGTAAAATATTATCCTGTGAAAACATATTTAGTAAATATGAGAATTTTATTATTATTCTGTTTGTTTTTTAGGGTATTTGAAACTAGTGAAGTAACTAGAATAATGTGTATAGAATTAGAAAATTTTCCTTAAAAGATCTGATAAAGAATAATAAGTATTTAATATATAGATTTAAGTACAAAATCAGAGAAATTATTTTAAAGGAGTAACTGATATACTGTCCTATGCTTGGATTTCCAATAAAACATCTCTTAATAGATAATTTAATATATCTGCTACTCATCAGTGAATGCCAAATTAGTATAACGATTTGTACCTGTCCTCTAGACACGCGGAAAGGAGATGATATTTATTATATCTACTCTGCATTAGGCAGCTGAGGTGGTACACATACACTGTTGATATTCAAAACCATGTTTGAGTATATTGCATTTATATGGGGAAACTGAGTCAAGGAGAGGTTTAGTTGCCCAACCCACACACTTTACTTGTTAAGGCCAGAGTTTAAACCTGTCTGTGTGATTCCTAAGTCTTTGTCTACCCTACTTATAATATGCTACCTCCAGTAACTCCAAACACAAGGAAGACACCGTGATGCAACTAGGGCCTCCATCCAAAAGGATCAGAGTAAAAGCATAATGGATAATAAAATATTTACAATAACTATAGGGTCAAGGATAAGTGCATTTTTGGAGAAAAAAAAATGACTGGAAGGAAACACCACAATGAGAACAGTGGTTTCATTACATTAAGTTACATTTTGTTATTTTAGTAATGGAAAAATTTTAAGTCATCAAAAGCAGGATAAGTGTATTTTAGGACAAGGCCTTAAGTCAAATTGAAGAGGAATTCTGGGAGAGGAGCCTCATAGGACCATGTCTCCCCAACCCTCCACACTGATGCTCTGACCAAACACAAACCAGGGCAGCTGACACTGATCTGTGAAACCACACTTGCATTTCACACCCGGGGTAGGTGCTGTAGCCTGGCTGGGTGTGAAGTGGAAGAGAACAGTGGTGAAGACTTGTACAATTACCTTGAGTAGGCAGACACTGATCATGCAGGCAGTACGTTAGATGTTGGGTATAAAATGGTGGGCAGCGATGGACGCTCAGCATGCTGTGGGGCAGAGGGTTCTGCTCCTATGACTAGGGTCCTACTTCCTCACAGCTCCCTGAGAAAGGCACCTTCCCCTACAATTTCATGATGAAGTGCACTCCAGAGGCTGTGAAAAGGAGAGTACAATGGCAATGACAGCAAGTAGAATTTAGTAGTTTTCGTTTTTCCTTTTGCATAGCTTTTAATCATTTCCTCCTTCCTTCCTGCCAAATATGTGATCCTGCATGGATTTCCCCCCTACCTTCTTGTATATCATCCAGATTTGGAGATTGATTATGTTTTTCTTTATCAATAACCAGACTCATCTGTTTTATTAAAAACAACTCAGGCTTTTATATTCAAATTTGAGTGCCCCCAAAAGAAAAGAAGTCGCCAGCATTGTGAGTGCAGCTGGACCCCAAGGCCTCCTTGCTAAAACACAGCTCCTGACACAAAAAGCAGCGTTGTAAAGCTGCGTGAAATCATCTGTGGCCCCCAGTACAACGAGCTTTGTTCTCTCAGCTCCTGAGGAGGTTGACTTGAATGTGGTAAATCGGGATCTCTGTAGTTCCCCTGGGGCCATGGTCGGCAAACCATGGCTCTTTGGCCCTTTGAGCGTGGCCACGAAGTTTCAATCACACTGTACGTGCACCCCCGCACGTGGTATTTTGTGGAAGAGCCACACTCAAGGGGCCACAGTTTGCTGACCACTACCCTAGGGAATGTACGTGGTGATATCCAAACACCAGCCTTGGACAGGAGATCATTTCCTGTGAGTCTGAAGGATGGGAGGTCAATGTTTAATGTTTTACTCTGAATCCCAAGCCATTCTGCAGAGTCTTCTTGACTTCCATCTCAAGGATTGAAGGCAAGTTTTCTCATGGTTTCTGATTCCTATGCAGTAAATGAATGTGTGTGTGTGTGTGTGTGTGTGTGTGTGTGTGTGTGTGTGTGAGAGAGAGAGAGAGAGAGAGAGAGAGAGAGGCCTCAAAGCTGTTCTCCCTTCCCTCTTTAACTTGAGCAGTCGGCCTGCTAATTTGGCCTCCTCCTGTCCTTCAGAATTTTCCAGGCAGCGAGTGTTGTAAGAAGCAAGAGGCAGCACACTTAGGTAAGGAGGCCGTTTTAATTATTTATTTTTTAGGAGTAGAAAGAACTGGGAAGAAAAAAGAAATGTCTTATGTCTTTGAGGAGTCCTTCATGGATGAAACTTAAAAAACGAAACAGCAACTGCTTGGTTTAGCCTGCAAAGAAAAAAAACTATAAATGCAAATCATGCTCCAGCAAAAACTCTGAGGAGGATTCTGTATACATCCAGAGCCCTGTAAGCATACCTGTGTGTGTTCAATTACCTCTTAGAGAGCCTGTGTGGGAGCTGGTGACTGGAAGAGTGCACCTGTGTGAGTCCTGGCGCGGTATTTCTGTGACAGCATGATGTGCTATAAAGATATTTGGAACAAATGGCAATGTTTTTCTAGCTTTTATGTATTCTCATAGTATTTGCAGGGACATAGCAACTGGGCAGGGTTGCAGCTATGAGCAAGAGTAGGGCTGTAATATTTCAAAAATTGTTCTCCCTAAAAGCTGATGTATTTATTCTCAAGAGATATCCTGAGGCACCCAGTCAGAACCAATGTATTATTATGTTATGAGCTATTCAACCAAACATGGCTCTCTCATCCCCCAGGTCAAAACAGATGAAAAGGGGAAATGCTGCTAGCAATCAGCAAAGGCCAAACCTGCAGAGGGATAGAAGGAAAAGCCATAGAGCAGACATAGAGACTTCGGCAGCTGAGCTGTGCGAGGATGCCTATTTTAGGAGCCAACACTTACACCCTGCTAATAATCTTTGGGGGCATAGCACAGAAATTGATGTTCCAAATGCTGACCAAAGTTATCCTGTTTAAAATCCCCAGTGTGAGAAAGCAAAGAAAAATGTAATAATTTTAGAAAACTGTCTACCGAAATAGATTTAAACGTAATTTCACTTAAAGAGAACATTTCCCCTATCAACAGACGTGGGATAAATTAGGTGCTACTCCATTTGGGGCCGAGGTTCAGTTAGCTCTGTGAGTTTAGCATTGGGTGCAGGCGGTGGCTACTCCTTTATATAGTCTAGGTGGCTTCACTCTCGGTCAACAAGGACAGAGCAGTGAGCTTGCAAACCATGTGCAGGTGTGTTGGGGGAGGGAGGTGAGGGTGGGAAGGGGAGGTCACCTGCACTAATGAAAAATCAACTCAAAGTGCATATCCGGCATCACCTTTGTATGTGAAGGGCATCTATTTGGGTTTTCATTTTCTGATAGGGAGTGATAGAATTACAACGAATACAATGAATAAACAGAGCTTTAGGGAACGCCGCAAAAGAATCCCAGCCCTGGCCAGTGATTCGATTTCTCTAGCACGTCTATCGGCCTGAGCCATCTGGCCGGGAACCAGTGTTCCAGCACAGCAACGGGCATAGCTGAGGCAGGCCAGCTCCTTCCTTAGCAAACAGGCTGGTGAGAAAGCGCAAGATGTGGCAGGTGAGACTGGCTGACTACCCAGACCTGCCAATCCAGGAGAGGAAACAAGGATCGCAGCACCTTGCGCTGAGTGTCTGCCCAGGCCAGGTGGGGAAGGTGCCCAGGCAATACCCAGGAATGTCTAACACAGGCAGGCCAGGTGATGAGGGAAGTCAGGCTCCAGTGGGGGGGAAAAAACAGACTGGCACTGTGGTTTGAAAAAAATCTCCATTCCCAATGGGCATTTCTTGCAAGTTTAACTTGCTTTTTAATATGTTCATGGATATAAAATTAGGCCTCTAACAGCAATAGGAACAGGAAAGTTGCTGCCACCAAAATCTTTTTCTTTTAAAATAACAGAAGAAGTAACATCCTTCCTGTTCTCCCTCTACTCCAGTGGTTCTCAACCTTCCTAATGCCGCGACCCTTTAATACAGTTCCTCATGTTGTGGTGACCCCCAACTATAAAATTATTTTTGTTGCTACTTCATAACTATAATTTTGCTACTGTTATGAATCGTAATGTAAATATCTGATGTGCAGGATGTATTTTCAGGGGTCGCGACCCATAGGTTGAGAACTGCTGTTCTACTCTGTACTCCTCCCACCTTCCCTCACCTTCCCTCAGCAGACCCATCTTGGGGGTGAGCAGACACCTTTCCCAAGTCAGACAAATGGTTAAAAGGTGGCAGGGCTCCTTAAGAAAGCCTACCAAGGGACAGGCTAGCTAAGTGAGTAAGTAAGGCAGGGGATAGAGAATTTTGTGAGTTAGAGATCATACACCAACTACATTCCAGTCACAGTGTTATTAGACCATTAGAATGAGTTCCAAGTCCTATTCAATTATGAGACCTGAGCTGTCATCACTCCCACAGCGTCTCATGTAGCTGGGCCCGACTTACACTGAGGAGTGGGGGTCGCCACTTCATCACCATGTGGAGATACAGACATTTAGGGTTTAAGAAGAAAGCAGTAGAGGGTGGGATGCAGGACTGGCAGGGGCCCTACTCTGCATCACACTGCATTTAAGATGAACCTTACAAAACTGGAACAAATACGTTTTTTATTCTAATGTGTTTTTCTAAAAGTTATGTACATAAATATTCACCATGCCTCATTTCCACTCTACATGGGGGTGGGGGCGCTAGGGTGGATATGTGGAAGAAAAAATAAAAGCGTATCAATTACTTTTCTTAGTGCCCTATTGAACACATGACTGCATTTGAATCTGGGACAGAGGGTGGAGAATGGCATCTGGCTGATCAGAGGTCCATAGATTATTTGGGGATACAGCTTAATGGAGTTGACGATGAAATGAAAAATTGTGTCTTCCCTCGCGCAGCATTATAAAGCATCCAGCCTGGTACTTAAAGTTGATTGTGCATTATATAGGTTAAAGAATGAAATTTGGAAAATGAACTTAGGTCTGATTTGCATTTGTGTTGAAATAGTTGCATATACCTTTAACAGAATAATATTTTTCTTCCAGAACACATTTACAGTGTGCATTAATTCATATTAACTTAATGATTTTCCTCAACATTACTTTAAAAGATACAATGAACATGGATATGATTACTCACAAGGAAAATACTTCTTTTGAGTGAGAATGATTACTATATGTTTCATTTGGGAAAATAAAGCACAAACATTTTTATTAATTGGAACACAAACAACACTACCAAAGCAATTTAATATTTTTTACTGACAGTTTTTTAAATAGTGGGAAGCATTATATATTAATAACTTTCACATCTAGGGTTGCACTTGAAGATGTTATCAGAATCCTTGATCAATATCTGTTTAGTAAGATTTAAACTCTATGACTTTGTTGCACTATGTTTAATTTATGTGTATTTCTTTGATTCACAATCTACGGTAAATTCTTATTGCTTAGATCTGCCCAAAATGTCTTTAAAATTACCAATATCTTCCAAGTAGTAGAAAAAATAAATTTCAAATTGATAGTAAAGGAAAATGAATTGCTATTGCAATGAACACAGATTTATTATGTAAATGTCTTTATGCCTCCTTCAAATATGATTGGGAGTTATATCCTTGTTAGAAAATTCTAGATTCCAAAAGGAGGTTTGCAAAGACTTTATGGTATATTAAAATATCAACTATCCCAATAATTATAACAAAGAACTTGAAAATATATGCAAAAATGACAACTATTTAATTTCATTTGTAGTATGGTATATTAGAAAAGAGACTCAGGAGATGTGGGGTTCAAAAACTGTGATCACATAAGTGAAAAATATATTGCTGCTATAGAACTTGTGTTATAAGGTAGTGTCAGAGATAAAATATTAGGGAAGTATATATATATTTGTTTTTCAATTTAACTTTAGTGTTAATCAGCAAAGGACTATGGGAAGCCATTCTTAATTTCTCCTTCTACACACACACACACACACACACACACACACCTTAAAAGCTTCACATTTTAAAAGTCCAGGCAAATACTTCTAAGATGGTGAAATATATAGTAAGCATCTGGTTGTAAATCTCACAATAATGGTCTAGAAAGATTGGTTATAAAATGGACATTTTGGGCCAAGTATCAAAGGTTTAATAAATTAAGCTCTGTCAGGCAGGAGAGGAAATTGAGTTTCAATGTGGCCCAGAGGTGAACAGCAAGTGTTAGAAGGAGCTTCTGGGAGACATCGAGAGATCTAACAGAATAGCCTATCATTGGGAGATAAATCTGAGAATGAAAATAATAAAGTTTTCAGTCTATTTTGTCATAATTCAATGATTCTGTTAATTATACATGACTCAATCTCCTGCCATTACAACAGTGAACTTGGTCAGTGAACTGGCCCTAATACGAACTGCTTTGCCCCAGACAAATGGTTCCAGGCCTGAAAATCTAAGCTGTAGGATACTGGCTCCCAGTAGGGAGGGCCTGGCCTTCTTGCATCAGGATACACCCTGATCTATTAAATGCCTCCCAGGGCAGACCCCATGCTGGGTACTTAAGGAGTGCAGGGGAACAAAATAGACAAAGACCTCGAGTGTGGAGTTTATGTTAAACCAAGAAAAGAGAGATAATAAACAAAGAAGTGGACACACCCAGGTGGTGATGGGTGTTAGCAAAGTTATGAATCAGAGTAAGGAATATGGAGAGTAATAGGGATACTATTTTAGAGAAGATAGTCAGGAAAGGGCTTTCTGGCACAGTGGCATTTGACAGAGACTCGGAGGAAGTGAAAAATGGGCTATTTGGATTTTAGAAACAAGTGTGCTCCTGGCAAAGGAAACAGCAGGAAATCCTGGAGAGTTTCTGTGTAAAGATCAGCAAGATGGCCCTTGAGGCTTCGGGGGTGAGAGCAAGAGAGTGATATGAGATGATGGTTCAGGACAGTGACAGCAAAGGGACCAAAGCAGTGCGAGCCTTTGGGGCAAGTGTAAGAAATTTGGCTTTTGCTTTCACTGTGACAAGAGGCCATTGCACACTTTTGAGTAGAAGAATGATGTCATCTGGCTTCTCTCTTAAATAGTTCACCCAGGCTGTTCTGAGGAAATGGGAGGGAAGCAAGAGTATAGAAAGGGATAACCATCCAGATAAAAAATGCTGATAGCTTGGACTAAGTGGAAATAGTGAGAAGTCACTGAATCTAGTAGCTATTTTGAAGTGTGGGTCAACGGGATTTGCTGATGGATTGGATATGGTGTGTGAGAAGAGATATTAAAGAGAGGAGGTAATGATGACTCCAACGTTTCTAATCCAAGTAATTAGAAGGGTGGAGCTTTCATTTACTACAATGGGTAAGTTAAGGGAGGGAGATAAATCAGGAGTCCATATTTAGGCATAAGAATGTAGAGGCACCTATTGGACATTCAAGGACAGAGAAATGAAGTACTTATCTTAGAATGTAGAAAAATGAATGGAATAGACAAATATTGAATGATTACCAGAGAGCCCTATAAGATCTACCAAAAATTGCCTATTTCCCCAAAGAATTCTAATATTCAGCCACAAATTGAAACTGTTGAGCAGGGCAAGAAGGAATGGATGTTTGATGAAGTGGTTAAAGCTATCAAAATCACTTGGAAATATTTTGCCATCTACACATTACAGTGGAGGTAATGGGGAGACACAAATTAGGTGACTTGGAAAAGTTCCATAGTTGATCCTCATAGCTCCTTTCCAACATGGAGATCAGTAACATGAATGCAGTCTGGAAAATTGTTTTCTAGTGTACTTCAGGAGCATTCTCAAAATAATGCCAAGAAATTTGAAATTTATGAGGGGAAGCAAAGGAAAATTCACAGAATGCAAGTTATGTCCTAGACACTGTATTTCCTGCTTTACACATATTAGCTTAAGTGACTTTTCCAGCATACTTTTGAGATGGAGACTCTTAGCTCTATTCTAGGACTGAGGAAAATAAAGTTAGATACTTATACCTGGGTAACATAACTAGCCTGGGACAGAGCTAAGGTTTTGCCTTCCCTGCAGTCATTTCTATCTGAAAAATTTGAAGATGCTTCCAAGTATTTTGGCATTAGGTAGAGGTTTATTAACTTGTTTAAATGCATACAAACTATACAATAATATATTAGATCTAGAAACACTGTAAAGATTGTAAGCTTCATGATGATAAAGTCCATGCCGTCCTATAGAGGACATGCTGTCCACATATTCCTTCATTCATCCAAAATTCATTTAGTACGTATGCTAGGTAAGGACCCATATACTCCATAGCTAAATAAGACACAGTTCTTGTTCTCTAAGGATTTCCTCTCCTATCAAGATGGTCAGATAATGGCACACTGTTTCTGCTTTAAAGGCTGTACTCTCGCCTGTTTAACATTCATCTACTGCCTGTAATCCTGGGCTTTGCAGAAATAATTCACTGCTTTCTGCAGTGATCATTTAATCAAGCAGGGCCACCGAAGGGCTCCAGCAAGGGTGGCAGGAGTCTGGATTCTTGAATTTAGGGAGAGCCTCTGCTAGCCAGAGCCTGAGGTTTTCAGTACAGCTAAAAATTGGAGGCTGGAACAACACAATGTGCCTCCTAGCTAACCTGGATCTAGGAAATTTGCCACCTGGATCAGAGATCAACACTGCAGGTCAAGCCGAAACCGGTTTGGCTCAGTGGATAGAGCGTCGGCCTGCGGACTGAGGGGTCCCAGGTTCGATTCCGGTCAAGGGCATGTACCTGGTTGCGGGCACATCCCCAGTGGGAGATGTGCAGGAGGCAGCTGATCGATGTTTCTCTCTCATCGATGTTTCTAACTCTCTATCTCTCTCCCTTCCTCTCTGTAAAAAATCAATAAAATATATTTTAAAAAAAACAAACAAAAAAAAAACACTGCAGGTCAAAACAGTGTTGAGTTTGGGGTTTAGAAATTCCATCGCAGAATTTCAGCTGTTTCAGAGAGGAGAGTTATTGCTGAAACAAGTGAAGTAAACAGCAGGGAGGTTATGGTAGGGCCCAGTAGCTCCCAGAGAAAGAGGGTCTACTGAGGCACCCCCTGTGGATCTGCTTAGGTCTTCGCACTCAGGGAGAGAGGGACTGCTTCTGGGGAGTGCTCACTGCTGCACCAGGAGTGAGAGATAAAACACTCTTCCAGGTCCCCAGCTCCAGAGGTCCGTGAGAGTCCCTGGTCTACTTCAATTCTTCTTTTAAACTTTCTCCCTCTGAGCACTGTTTTCTTCTTCCAAGAGGGGCTGACACCTTTGGTCATGGTGGTGGGATGCCCTAGATCTGCCTAGTTAATATGGGTTTGAGGACTAGACTCTGGATTTGAACTTGAGCTTTTATTAAGGGTACTCTGGTATTCTGGACAAAACTCAGGCTGAGTGTTGGGTTTCATATTTCTGGAAATACTGACCTTAGCTCTTCCTGCTGGATTCACTTGCATTAGAATATTGCCTGGTCCTGGGAGGGACAGCTGGCCATACCATGACAGCAATGGATGAGCACCGTGCTGGGAGGCTGGCTAGAAGTGCCCTGGATAAAGCAGATAAACAACAAGCAGAGGAGTGCACCATTTACCTAGTGGGATAGCCTTTTGCTAGTTCATGGCTGGGAGGATAAGCTGTAGCTCTTTTCAGAGGCTAGAGGTAGAGGTATTAGTTATGAAAGTAAAGGAAGTACATAGCCAGCTAGAAGTGATGACTTATTGTGATTATTGAAACAACAGCAGCAATGGCATGAGGTTTAGGAGATATCTAAGGTGTTGTAGGATGCCTAGGTTGAACAGAGCTGCTCAACAGACCTGAAACATTAACAAAATATGTGATGAAATAAATGGCAGAAAATGAATGGGTCTGATCAGTGGATAGAGCACTATCCAAATTAGAGAATAATTTCCATCCTATATAATAAAAGGCTAATATGCAAATAGACCAAACAGGGGAACAATCAAACAACAGGTCACTATGACGTGTGCAGACCACCAGGGTGCTCACGTGGAACATGGTGGGCATCGGCCATGGCAGGATAGTGGAGCAGGTGAAGGGGGGGGGGCGCCAGATCAAGGTGGGGCATTGGTCGTTGTCATCAGGGCGAGCCTCTGGTGGTTACTAAAAATTATTTGCTCCTGTGCACTGTGGTCCCACCCAGCTCTTGCACCTGCTGCTGGTGCTGGCCCTGCTCACACCCGCAGCCGCCACCAGAGCTGCCTCTCGCACCCACTGCCGGCGCCTGGCGCCAGTCCCAATCACTTGGCTTTGTCAGATTATGCGAGCAGCGGCTGCTGACCCCAATTGCCTCTGAGGGCTTCTCCACCTCCCCCTGCTCCTAAAGGGTGATCGGGGCAGCAGCCACAGGTTGCACCAACTGACGGCACTGGCCCTGCTCGTACCTGCTGCTGACAAAAAAAGCACAATAGGTGTACTGCACTGAATCCTAACCGTGCTACATGTACTATTGCAGAGTCCAATCATCTTGTTCTTGAAAAGGATGGCCATGCCTCAATAGACTTTACTCTTCTGAGCTTCAGACCACTTACATGACTTGATGGCATAAATGTGTGTGGCGTCATGGAATGAACACATTTTTGAGCAACATTCCCACTCAAGGGTCCCCAAGCACATCTCATTCTGTTCTTTTCTCACAGCACCAGTAGAGGGCAATGAGCCTCTGAGATTCAGCTTCTGTCAATCTCTAGATTTCTTCAGCCAATCTTCCAGTAGTCTCAGGGGAATGGTCTTTGTTTCTCTACAGCCTGGTTCCAGATCCATTTGGTGGGGTATCAAGCAAAGGGGTGGAGGAAAACACAGGTGCCTTTAGGCTGAGGTTCTCTATGTTGCACTACATCAGTGAATCATAAGGGTAGAATTTAGAACATTTTCCTACTTTAAAAAAGTAAAAAAATTTAACATAAAACAATTTGGTTGGCCCACTAAGATACTTGCAGGAAGGGAGGATGCCCCTGAAACATTGTACAAACTCAGCCCCCACAATTCTGGGACCTGGGAACTCAAACATTTTCTTAGAAATACCTACACAAAGAAATAAGCATTGTTCACATTACTACGCTGGGACCAGTATACCTCACCCTGGCCCATACTTCTAGTGTTGGTGTGACCACCATCCCTCTTCTAGGATTTCTCTTTCCTATAAATTGGATCTAACACTTTGACATTCTCATGTGTATAGACAGTTCCCTCCCAGGCACAGGCTAGGATTCTGGATGAGGAGTCACTTAGCTCTTATTATGGAGAATGTTTAGAGTATAGGACCTTGATTTTTTTAAAAATTCATTTCACCCTGGTCCAACATTCCCATGTAGGGAATGCTTTTGATTAAAAGCATTATCAATTTAAATTTGTTTTTGAAAAAGGGAATTTGACTCTTTTCATAAGAAGGAGAGGCATGAAAAGTAATATTGTTGAGTGTATGCCCTATAAACACTAAGTAGGTCAAGGTGCTAATGCCATTTTTCAGCCCATCAAGGTCTTTCTTCACTGATTGTTTGTTTGTTTTGTTTCTGGGTTTTGTTTTGGTTTTTTGTCTATTTCAATCAGTTCCTGGAAGAGGACTGGTATAATCTCCAACTAGAATTGTATGTTTCTCCCTTAAATTCTTTAATTTTTGCTTCATGCATTTTAAAATATGAGACATCATTACAGTTCGAATTGTGTCCCCTCAAAATTCATATATTCTTCAGTTAAACATTTATTGCATGCTCACTGTAGGCAACTGCCAAGTCCTCAAAATACAAGGCTTAGCAACACAATTTCACCTTCAAGGAATGTACAGATGTACCAACTGTATAAAAAACAATTTTGTGGAAACACATTGGAATAATTTGAGAAAAAATATACTTTGAAGTCCTAAGCCCCAGAACCTCAGAATGTGACTGTATTTGGAGGTAAGACCCTTAAAGAGATCATCAAAGTAAAATTATGTCATGTGGGTGGGCTCGATGACTGAAGTCCTTGTAAAAAGAGACCAGGACTCATTAAGACAGAAGGAACTCCATATGAAGACAAAAGACAGAGACTGCAGAAGAAATCAAACCTGCTGTCACTTTAATCTTGGACTCCTGGCTTTTAGAAATGGAGAAAAATAAGATTCTGTGGTTTAAACCAACCTGTCTGTAGTATTTTGTTATGGCAGCTCTAACAAATATATGCACATATACTAGTAAATTTATGATTGTTATGTCTTTGGTGAATCAACTGTATCAATATTAAATTCCCCTCTTTATCTCTGATAATACTTTTTATCTTGAAATATATTTTACCTGATATTAATCTTCACACTCTAACCTTCTTATGCTTACTGTTACTTTCAACCTATATGTCTTTATATTTGAAGTATATCTGTTATAAAAATAATATAGTTGAAAGTTTTAAAAATCCACTTTGACTATCTCTGCCTTTTTAGAAAAATATGTTTTTATTGATTTCAGAGAGGAAGGGAGAGGGAAAGAGGGATAGAAACATCAATGATGAGAGAGAATCATTGATTGGCTGTTTTCTGCATGCCCCTTCCTGGGGATCAAGCCCACAACCTAGGCATATGCCCCGACCGAGAATTGAAGTGGGACCTCCTGGTTCATGGGTCAATGCTTAACCACTGACCCATTCCAGCCAGGCTGTCTCTGCATTTTAACCAACATGTTCAGTCCATTGATATTCACTGTAATTATTGATATGGTTGGTCAGCATTGATTATCTTTTATCTTCAAAATGTTATATTTATCTTTTTCTGCATGTTGAATAATTTTATTTTATATTCTGGACACTCTGAAGTTATGTAATTGAGATTTGGAGTCTTTTATATTCCTCCAAAGAATGCTGATACCTTGCTTGTTTTATGAAGCCACTAATGTGACTGGACTTAAACTGCAGGAAACCGGTGTCCTCATACATCAGCTACAAGGAAGTGACCTACCACAAACTGAGTGAGCGAAGAAGCAGGTTTTCCCCTAGTTCTGTCTCCAGATGAGAATACAGCCCAGACAACATGTTGATGTCAGTATGTTAGATCCAAAGCTGAGGACCAAGCCAATACATGCGTGGACCACAAACACATGAAAACTGAGATAATAAATGTGTTTTAGCCCCTAAAGTTTTAGTAATTTGTTATAGAGCATAGAAAACTAATATAGAGTAGGATATAAAGAAAACACACACACACACATACACACACACATACGCACGCACACACGCACACATTTTTGGAAGTTAAGTATCTCAAAGGAAATCAGGGACACGTCTCTCTGATCAGAATACCCAGGAACAGGAGGAAAAGTTCACCCAGCAGCACTAAATGGGACTCAAGATTATACTGGCAGGTTAGCAGTAGGGACTCCGTACGTGACTTCAGTCCAGAGGAGGTGATTGGGAAAGTCCAGTTGTCAGAGTGAATGGAGAATTGGGGTGAAGTCCAGACGATTAAACTGGCCCTAAATTTTTATTAGAACTCATCAAGGGAAAAAGTGACAATAAAAAAGAAATTTTGACTATAATTAAGAAAAATAATGATAGATAATTACAAGGAAGTCAGGACATTAATGAGTGTCTGAGAGACATTTGCAAGGACTATTATATGCCAGAAACTTTGCTTAGTATTTCGTAGATCAGCAATGTCCAATAGAAATACAATGTGAGCCATATATAATTTTTAAAAAATAGTAATGGAAATTAAAATCTAAAAAAATATGAAGTTAATTTTAATAATCTAATTTAATCCAACACATTTTTATTTCAATTAATAATCAATATAAAATGTATTAATGAGCCCTTGCTGGGTGGCTCAGTTTATTAGAGTGTCATCCTGTACACCAAATGGTCACAGGTTCAATTCCAGGTCAAGGTGCATACCGCAGGACCAGGGTTTCTCCCTCACATCAATTTATCTGTCTCTCTCTCTCTCTGTCTCTCTCTCTGAAATCAATAAAAACATATACTCTGGTGAGGGTTAAAAACAAATCTATTAAGATAGGTTTCTCCCTCTCCACCTCCCCTTTTTATCCCTTCCTTTTTTCCTTCCTTCCATTCTTCCTTTTTTTTCCACTACATCTTTAAATTCCAGTTGTGGATTTTGCACTTAGAGGAAGCACAGTCTTAGTTCAGAGCCGGTCTTCTATTTTTTGATTTCAAGTTTTGATATTTAGGCCAGCAAATAACACCTAATTTTTGTTTTTTGATTAATGGTTTTTTCTAAAAAGCAATTTTAGATTTATAGAAAAATTGAGTGGCAAGTACAGAGTTCTCTGTATATGCCCCACACCTGCACCAAATACCCACAGGCCCTCAGTATTAACATTGGTATTAATATGGTACATTTGTTACCACTGATGAGCCAATATTGATGCATTGTTATTAACTAACTGCCATAGTTGATATTAGGGTCACTCTTTGTGTCATAAATGCTATGAGTTTTGACACATGTATAACGGCCTATGTCCACTGAAGCAGTATGACACAGAATAGTTTCGCTGCCCTGAAAATCTGTTGCCCAGTTAGTCATTTCTCTCTCCATCTTCCCCAAACCTCTAACAACCACTTATCTTTGCAGTCTCCATAGCTTTGCCTTTTCCAGATACCACATAGTTGGAACCATACACCATATAGACTTTTCTGATTGGCTTATTTCAGTTACCAATATGCAATTCATGTTCCTTAATAGGTTTTCATGGCTTGATAGCTCACTTATTTTTATCACTGAGTAATAATCACTGTATAAATATTCCACAATTTATTCACCCATTTGCCTACTGAATATCATCTATGTTGTTTGCAAGTTTGGACAATTATGAATAAAGTTGCTATAAATATCTGCATGTAGGTTTTTGTATAGACATTAGGTTTTCAGCTCATTTGGTTAAGTACCAAGGAGTGTGATTGTTGGGTTGTATGGTCAGAGTATGTTAGTTTTGTAGGAAACTGTCCACTGTCTCCCAAAGTAGCTGTACCATTTTGTATTTCACCAGCAATGAGTGAGAGTTCCTTTGCTCCTTATCCTCACCAGTATTTGGTGTTGTCAGCATTTTGGATTTTCACCAGTCTAATAGGTGTGTAGAAGCTCACTGCACTTTTCATCTGTAGTTCCCTAAATGTTATATGATGTTGAGAACACCTACATTTCAACAGCTCTTAATACCACCACTACCACTACTTGCTAACGCTAATTATTACTCTCTATGTACCAGGCCAAACACTTTCATGCATTTTATCACAACATTCTGAGTCAGATGCCATTGTCATTAGGCATTTTGAAGAAATAGAAAATAAAACTTGGACAAGTTAGTATGTTGCAAATAAATGTTGAATCTGTGACTTTCTTTTTTTACTCCAAATATATTTTCATCTCTGAATTACCTAGTCTTCTTTTTCCCCCTCAAAATGTGATCCCTTAATTTCTTTAATTTCCTTGAGACTCCTAGGTACATCAGCATTTTCACAGTGAGCCTCTGTAGTGGAAGACTCTGATGCACACCCCAAATTAGAACCACTACACTGTCATAGAAGAATTACTCAAAGTCCAAGTAGACATTTCTATAATTTGTTTGTATATTGCTTCATGCATTTCTCTTTGAAGCATATTTACCAAAAAGCACAATCTTTATATATAAAAGGCTAATATGCAAAGTGTCCCCTCGGGAGTTCAACCAGGAGACCAGGAGTTCGATCGCTCGCTATGAGGTGTGCTGACCACCAGGGGATGGCGTGGAACATGGCAGGCGACCAGCAGCAGAGGGGCGCTGAGGGAGCGAGGGAAAGAGGAGGTGGGGAGGAGGGGAGGAGGGGGAAGCTCACAGTGGCAGTGCATGGGTGGAGAGAGAAGGAGGCGGGGAACCTGATCGGCTCTGATTGCTGGCCAGGCCTAGGGACCCTACCTATGCATGAATTTCCTGCACCGGGCCTCTAGTTATTTATATAAAATAAATTATACTGAAAACAATGAGATAATAACTTAAATGTGGATTAATAAGTGGTTCACTGTGTCTCCTGATTAGAAACTACTATAAAATCTTTCCACCACATTTTTTTCATGCTTGTATCTGAAAAATTCTACCAAAGATTCTTATGATTAGTGTAAGCACTTGAATACAGTTTATAAAAAAAAAAAAAAAAGCTCCTCTTCCCTGGCTGGTATAGCTCCTTTGGTTTAACATCATCCATGCACCAAGAGGTTGCCTGTTGGATTCCATGTCAGGGCACATGCCTGGGTTGCAGGTACATTCCCCAGTAGGGGTCATGATGAGGCAACCAATCAATGTGTCTCTCTCCCCCTCTCCCTTACTCTCTAAAATCAATAAAAACATATTTTAAAAAATAATTCCTCTCACTTAGATACAGATTTTGAAATAATATATCTGAATGAAGAAAACTGAATGAAACTAATATTTACAATAAAAATTATGGGAGCATAGAGAAAATTTTGATAACAGGAAAATAAAATATATCCCACTGAACAGCTACTATGTATCTCTATGTGCTAGACACATTGAAAAAGATAATAGGAAATACTACTAGTGTTATGATAAATTTATGTACCTAATTTAAATTCTATTTATTGCTTTCTAAATTTCATATATGTATGGTGTATGTGTGTGTTGAGTCAGCTCTGACACCTGGTGACCCTATGAATGATGGATGTCCACATGGCCTGTCCTCAACAGCCCTACTCAGTTCCTCTAAACTCATGCCTATGGCTTCTATATATATATACTAGAGGCCTGGTGCACAAAAATTTGTGCACTCGGGGGGGGGGAGGGAGGCCCTCAGCTCGGCCTGTGCCCTCTCGCAGTCTGGACCCCTCGGGAGATACGACCTGCTGGCTTAGGCCTGCTCCTGGGTTGCAGAGGGCAGGCCAATCCCTAGGTGCAGCCCCTGGTCGGGCTCAGAGCAGGGCTGATGGGGAGGTTGGGGCGCCACCCCCTGTCATGCACAGAGCAGGGCAGATCGGGAGGTTGCGATGCCACCCTCAGTCACGCTCAGGGTAGGGCCGATTGGGGGGTTGGGGCACCGCCCCCTGTCACACTCAAGGCAGGGTCGATGGGGAGGTTGCGGCGCCACCCCCTGTCACGCACAGAGCAGGGCCAATCAGGGGGTTGGGGAGCTCCCCCCTGTCACTCACAGAGTAAGGCTTATAGGGGAGTTGAGGCACCGCCCCCTGTTACACACAGAGCAGGGCAGATCAGGGGGTTGGGGTGCTGCACCCTGTCACACTCAGAGCAGGGCCGATGGGGAGGTTATGGCTCTACCCCGTCACACACAGAGCAGGGCGGATCAGGGGGTTGGGGAGCTCCCCCTTATCAGGTACAGAGCAGGCTGATCAGGGGGTTGGGGCGCCTTCCCCTGTCATGAACAGAGCAGGGAGGATAGGGAGGTTGTGGCCCCGACCCCTGTCACACACAGAGCCGCAGGGTGATCAGGAGGTTTGGGCGCTGCCACACTGTCACACTGAACCCGGTGCAGGGAGGCCTCGCAGCTCCACTGATCCCGGTGCTGGGAGGCATATTACCCTTTTACTATATAGGATAGAGGCCTGGTGCACGGGTGGGGCCGGCTGGTTTGCCCTGAAGGGTGTCCTGGATCAGGGTGGGGGTCCCCACTGGGGTGCCTGGCCAGCCTGGATGTGGGGATGATGGCTGTTTGCAGCTGGTCACACCCCCTTCATGGTGGGGGTCCCCACTGGGGTGCCTGGCCAGTCTGGGTTAGGGGCTGAGGGCTGTTTTCAGGCTGGCAGGTGACTGAAGCTCCCAACTGCTCCTTTTTTTTTTATTCTGGGCCAGCTTTAGCTCTGAGGCTTGGCTCCAGCTCTTAGGCCTCGGCTGCTGAAAGCAGGTGTCTGGTTTGTTTGGGTTCTATAATAGAAACACTGTTTCAACTCCAACTCTGAGATCCCGGCTGGCTGAAAGCAGGTTTCTGGGGTTTTGTTTAGCTTCTATATTTGTAACAATGTTTCAAACTGCAAGCTCAGAGGCCGGCAGCGGCAAGCGGGGAACGTTGGCTTCCTCCGTCACTGAAGCAAGCAAGCCTCCTGTTAGCTTCAAGCTGCCTGGCTGCCGGCCGCCATCTTGGCTGGTAGTTAATTTGCATATCTCCCTGATTAGCCAATGGGAAGGGTAGCGGTGTGACACCAATTTGCATGTTTCTCTTTTATTAGTGTAGATATATATATTTCCTTATTTATTTCAGAGAGGAAGGGAGAGAGAGAGAGGGGGGGAGAGAGAGAGAGAGAGAGAGAGAAACATCAATGATGAAAGGGAATCATTGATCAGCTGTTTCCAGCACGTCCCCTACTGGGGATTGAGCCTGCAACCCAGGCATGTGCCCTTGGCTAGAATCAAGCCTGGGACCCTTCAGTCTGCAGGCCAACGCTCTATCCACTGAGCCAAACCAGCTAGGGCCTATGGCTTCTTTTATAAAGTCAACTCATCTCATATTTCGTCTTCCTCTTTTTCTGCTGCCTTTTATTTTTCCCAGCATCATTGTATTTTCTGAAGAACCCTGCCTTCTCATGATATTTCCAAAGTAGGATAGCTTCACTTTTGTCATTTTTGCCTCCAGCGATATTTTGAGCTTAATTTGCTCTAAGACCCACTTGTTCATTTTTCTGGTGAGCCAGGGTTTTTGTAGAACTCTCTCTTCCAACACCATATTTCAAATGAATCAATGTTTTTCCTATAAGCCTCTTCACTTCCAACTTTTGCATCTATACATAGTAATTGGGAATATAAGGATGGATGATCTTAGCCTTGGTCTCTAAGACACATCTTTGCTTTTGATCTTTCCTAATTCTTCCATTGCTGCTCATCTGAATCTCAGCTTAATCTTGATTTCTTGGCTGCAGTTTCCATTTGAATCACACACACACACACACACACACACACACACACACACACACACACAGAGTTTATGGTTTATTAAACTGCAATTTCAACCCAGGCACTCTATAAAATCTTGTGGAGTCCATTAAATTGGCACCTGTCCTTTGTGGCTTTTGATCCAAGACAAGGTGTTATTAAAAATATTTGCAACAGAATTGAGTTCAAATCCCTGTTATGCCTCTAAATAGGTGTAGAAATTTGGATATCATCTTACATGATTCTAAGTGGAGGTAGGGATAACTTTTATTGCATTAAAAGCATTAGACAGTGTGCGATTCATATGAAGTAGTCCATAAATGTGAGTTATTATTATTTTCACTATTATTATTCACAGGAAAAATTCAAAGATGAGAATGGACTCAATAGAGTAGTGGAGTGGAAAGAATGCTAGAATGCTAGTGTGATAGATAATGGTACAAGGAAATAAATGGTATGTGACAAATGCATGATGTAGAAATTAAGCACTCTAGGAATAGAAAACAGAGGAAATCACTTTTCACTAAAGTTAGCAGAGACAGCTCCAGTGTGTGGTCCAGATAAATATGCAAACATTTTTAGGTGGAGAAAATGTGCATTTGGAAGGAGTGTTTTTACAGGGATTCACAAATTCAGAGATTTTATCACTCCTTGGCAGCTGAAAGAACCCCAATGAACCCTCAGACACAGCCCACTGTGCCAAAATTTCACAATGCAAGCAAAGATAGTTCTAAGGCAGGTAGTACATAAGACAGAAATTTGGACACAAGTGAGGAGAAGGCATCCTTCTAATACTAACTGAAACTCAGCTTGAATTGCAACTACATGCCCATTTATAGCTAGAAAATTGGAGACTGAGGACCATAGCCCTATAAAGAAGCATTTCACTGAGTTTAGGAAGGCAAGAGGCATAGCCACCTGAAGCCACAGATCCTGCTAGGAGACGCATTCATTGTTCTCTACATCACACAGCCTGTGTGGCTCTGCAATCAATGAGAAAGAGTGGGATCCCACTGGGACTCATTGCTTTTTCCACAAAAAATTTGGAATTGAACAAATAGACAACAACCTACAATTTTGTCCATGGTGTCAATGTAGGCTAAGTCTGTGTGATATATAACAGGATGCAAATGAGTTCATGAAGGGCCCCAGCAAAACATAAAGCACCTTTCTCCTTACAACCACTTGTCTTTCTTGATGTTTGCTAACTCTGAGGAATTCTAAAGCATAAACAAGGTTAGCATTCCACTTTCAATGCTATCGACATATCTTGGAAAGGAAGGAGCAATTTTGTAGCTATACATACGTTGGAGAGATAAACTTGAAGGTTTATCATCACTTATATCACTTATTAAAATAACTGGAAGAAATTGTTCTAAATGTAGTTTCTATTTTTCATTCAAATAACCATCCTTTATTGAGAGTTTACTAATAGCCAAGAACACTATTAGGCATTTTTAAAACTTATTTTAAATTAAAACACAGATCCAGAGACATGGCGTCATGGAACAGAGTGTGAAATCTGGGAGGGAAGGCGGGGGTGTGGGTGGGGGAAGTAATCAACTAAGAACAGTGTATGCAAATATGCATGGCCCATGGCCACATTCCCTGGGGCAGGTGAGGGCCTGGGGTGGGGGCGGGGTAAGCTGGAGGGAGTGAATGGGGGGAACAGGGGGACCTATGTAATACTTTTAACAATAAAAAAATTATTTTTTTAAAAAGAAAACACAGATAACAGGAAATCACCAAAATTAATATAAAGCAAATACCATAGTAACCACCACCCATGTCAAAGAATAAAATATTGTTAGGCACCCAGAAGCCTCCTACGTATGTTCTGCCCTTTCTCCCTCCAAAAGTAAACACTGTCCTGGCCTTTATAGTAGTAATCCTTTCCTTGTATTTCTTTACTATGTATCACTTAAGTGTGTGTTCTGAGGCACAGTTTTCATCTATAGTCATTAATTTTCAAACTTTTCTATTTTTTAAACTCCATTTTAATCAACAAGTTATTCCTTCCCCCAACCCCTAACCAAACAACTCCTGTTCTCTTCCTTAAAATGGATCTGTTGTTGAACTTGGGCCACTCGCTTGTGGAGTTTGCCCCAGGGTGGAGGCGCTGATTTTGCACTCAGGGCACAGCTTTCCATGTTCTTCTCTTCTCCTATTTCCTGCAAATGGACAGCAGGACCTTGGATTGGACAGAACTTCGCTGCCTTTGGCAAAACCATAGGTACCACTGTTCTTATCAGGAGGCATACTGATGCTTAACATATCAATCATTATTTTTATTGGAGACTCAAAAATGGTAATACTCTAATTGTATCCATTATTTTTATCCATTAGCTTGAATAATTTTTTATTAGGAGACGCATTCTCCCATCTATAATTTTCTTGCCCAGTGCTACCATTCCCAAGTAGGCTGAATTAATGGTTGATTCTTTTCTTTCACCAAGTTTTCAAGATAAAAAATTGGTTTCCTGTCATCCTTAGAAGGGACCAATTAGGATTTAAATATATCTGATGGATTCCCCACTACCATAATTTCTATTCTTACTGAGGTTTAATTTTTTCTATGGCCAAGTAGAGCCTTTTCAAGATTGGTTTTGAATTCCTCTTAACATCATCCTAATAGCCTTTGCTAGTTTATGTCAAAATGTTCTAGGTTTACATGGTTTATTTTTATCCCTGGTACAGATTCAGCTTTTTCTCTAAGAATCCTGGTTTATTTTTTGACCATGATCTGGGTGAAAGTAATATTCATTGCTACTGAGTGTGCCATATTTAGCAAATAAAAATACAGGACACCCAGTTAAATTTCAATTTCAATTAAAAAACAAAATACATTGTAGTATAAGTATATCCCAAATGGTCCACATGGGACAGCTTATATTAAAAAAATCATTTGTTTAACTGAAATTCAAATGTACTTGGATACCCTATATTTTATCTGACAACTGCTTACAACTAGGTAGGTCATTATTTCTATACTGTGTTAACCCAGGTCCTCTGAGAGGCAGGTGTAATTAGCTATACAAGAAAGTTATTAGAGGAAATGCCTGTGAGGGCACAAAGGGAGGGATTTGAAGAAATAACAAGCTTCCCTGACCCATGTGGTTCAGTTGGTTGAACATCACCCTATGAGTGCAGAGGTCGCTGGTTCAATTCCTGGTCAGGGTGCAATGAGAGGGTTGTGGGCTAGATCCCAAGTAGGGAGCGTGCAGGAAGCAGCCTTGGATGTTTCTCTTTCCTCCTTCCCTGTATCTAAAAAAATCAAGAAAAACACATTTTTTAAAAAAAGAAGAAGCAAGAACTCAGATGGTAATGCAGGCTTGACCAATGTGAAGGGCAGAGCGAACAGAGAATTAGATAAGAAGGGTCTCCAAATATAGTTATATATATATATACATATATATATGTATGTATGTATGTGTGTGTAAAAACATAAAAATCCCTGGTCCTCACGTAGTTTTCTTGAAAATATTAAATACATAAATTCATTTCCCCCTAAAATAAACTGTTGCTGTGAAAAAATATAACAATATTTTAGTTAGCTCTTCTTGACCATCTATAATATGTGCTGCTTTCTCTTGAACATCTTTATTTCTTTCTTCACTTCTGTTGTTTTTTTAACATTTTTCTTCTTCCCACCTTGATGTCCCTAAGAGTATTATTGTGATTAATGGCTCTTATATTACTCTTAAATTAAACTTTATTTCTAACATGCCTTTTAGAAAATTTCTAATTCTTTCTTGATTTCTGCTTTTTTTATTTCTGAGTTTTTCTAATTTTGATTAATGTTGTTCTTTCATATAGTGTATGATTTTCTTAATGTACTTTAGGTCATTTTGAAATATGTTGTAGTTTTAAAATTTTTTGAGCATGACTTTTAGCAAGCTTTCTTTGTCAACAGCAGAAGTTGGCAAACTTCCTTAATGTCCATGAGAGTAAATACTTTATGCTTTGCTGGCCACATGTTCTGGGTCACAAATAATTAACACTGCCATTGTACCTTGAAAATAGCCATAGGCCATATGTAAAGGATTAAGTATGACTATGTTGCAATAAAACTTTATTTATAAAAGCAGGAAGTGGGCTGGATTTGACCTGTGGGCTATAGGTTGCAAATCCCTGGTCTACTGGGATACAATTATATTTTTTTCCCCTTGTAACAACTTTGTTTTTAAGGCTAAACTACATCTGGTATTTGACCGTGATCATTTTCTGTTTCTCGTTTTTATGTGAATTTAGTTCATTAAACTTTTAGGTAGTTAAATGTTCAGATACGTTTTTCAACTTCAAAGAGATATTATTAGTTTTCATGTAGTATTAAAAAAAAAAAAAAGATGGCCTGTGCTGTTAGCTTTCCTGGATCTGCTCAATTTTTGTCAGGATTTTTCTTTTCCATTCACCTCTATTATTTCTATTTTCCTCACTTGACTCCATGTCTAGTTTTTCCTCTGTATGGGGTCCTGTACAGGTGGATTTCAAGAGTTCAAGGGATCTAGACTGCTCTCGCCACCTTAGATCTTGATATTGGCCTATAAGAATAATGATGTGGCCCTAACCAGTTTGGCTCAGTGGATAGAGCGTCGGCCTGCGGACTGAAGGGTCCCAGGTTCAATTCCAGTCAAGGGCATGTACCTTGGTTGCAAGCACATCCCCAGGAGGGGGTGTGCAAGAGGCAGCTGATCGATGTTTCTAACTCTCTATCCCTCTCCCTTCCTCTCTGTGAAAAATCAATAAAATATATTTTTTAAAAAAGAAAAAGAATCATGATGTGTTTGACATTTCACAAGGCTTACCAACTAACAAGTTAACCTACCCGTTTTATGAATATTTTCAAAAGAAATGAAACTCTTGAGTCAGAACAAAGAACTTTACCACTCATGGTACAGCAAATAGCATACACATCACCATATTTGTGTGAGCTCTCCTGTCCCTAAGTCCCATGGGGGTGAATGATTGGGCCCAGATAGATGCCTGTTCACACAGTGCATTACTGTACAGAAGAGGGTCCTGGGCTTAACATACCCATTTTTTTATAATGGGAATTACGCATACCTTCCCTCTGACCCAGGGGGATGACATTATCTTATTTATACTGAGGAGTACGCATGCCTGCCCTTTGTCCTGGAGGGGCACAATATCTATCTTGCAAGGCTGTAAAAAGCTTTCTTTGCTCCAGAGGGATACACTGTTCTCTTGTTCCAGGATAACTGCTGTACAACTATTTTTTAAAAAGATATTCTAGAACAAAAGACCATGTCTTGCTAGTAAGACATGTAGAAATGTGAGCCATCAATGGAGAATCAGCTCTCAGCAGGGCCCCTTTCACTCACTATCTGCTTGCCAAACTTCTCCATTGAATTCTTATGTTGATCCACTGTGCTCTTTGGTGAATATCCACTGACTATTTGGGGGTTTTCTCTTTGCATATTTTGGGATTGTCAGTTCTGCCATTTGCACCAAGGGCACTCAAGCTTTGTAGGTTTCTAGAGCTAATTTGTTATCTAGATGTGTTGTGAATGTTGTGCTTTGGATTTGATATCTAGTTCTCTATCTCACTTAAACCCATGCTGGCATCACCACCATCCTTTTTCCCAAAATGATCCTGTCTTTTAAAGAACGTTTAATAAGCCTGATTTTACTTTTTTTAAAGTCTTTATTTTGAACATAAAATCTCTCTATATAAAAGGCTAATATGCTAAGTGTCCCACCATCTGACCGGTCACTATGATGTGCACTGACCACCAGGGGGCAGACGCTCAACGCAGGACCTGCCGAGCTGCAGCAATAAGGCAGCAGCGGTTCTTGGGTGACGCAACCTGAAACCAGAGAGGAGGAAGCCCGATTCCTCAAGGGGCGGTGCAATTTCACTTTTGGCCATGGATTATGTTGTTCCTGGGGCACTGTTGGCCCTGAATCTGGTTTACTGCACACTTGCATTTGCATTCCACAACCTTAATGACAGCAACTTTGCAGAGTGCCCTCTCGCACTCCGGTACCCCTCGGGGGATGTCAGAGAGATGGTTTTGGCTCAATCCCCACAGGCCAGGCCGGGGAGGAATGACAGGAGGTTGGCTCCAGGGCATGTCCAGCCCATCTCACTCAGTCCCGCCCACCTGCCACCTTCTAATTAACCGTTTGAGTCCCAAGCAGTGCGATCGTGCTGCTGAGATTTTATGTCGAGAAAACATACGATTCGTTTGAGTCCCAGGGGGTATTGAAAAAACACTGTCAAAGAATCCCAAACAGCGCAACCGCGCTTTCTCTAAATGAGTACGAAAAGACCCAAACAGCATGATAGCGCTTGTTTTATTTTATGTCTAGAAATACTCAAACGGTTAATTTCCTTTCAATGTGCACAAATCCATGCACCAGGTCACTAGTTTATTATAACACTAGAGGCTTGGTGCACAAAACTCTGCACTCAGGGGTGGGGGGATCCCTCAGCCTCGTCTACACCCTCTCACAGTCCAGAAGCCCTCGGAGGATGTCTGACTGTCAGCTTAGATCCGCTCCCCACAGGAGAGGCTCCCACCATCGCCACTGCACTGGCCAGCTGTGAGCCTGGCTTCTGGCTGAGCAGCGCTCCTCCTGTGGCAGTGGTTCTCAACCTTCTGGCCCTTTAAATATGATTCCTCATGTTGTGACCCAACCATAAAATTATTTTCGTTGCTACTTCATAACTGTAATTTTGCTACTGTTATGAATTGTAATGTAAATATCTGATATGCAGGTTGGTCTTAGGCGACCCCTGTGAAAGGGTTGTTCGACCGCCAAAGGGGACACGACCCACAGGTTGAGAACTCCTGCCCTGTGGGAATGCACTGACCACCAGGGGGCAGCTCCTGCATTGAGTGTCTGCCCCCTGGTGGTCTGTGCACATCATAGTGAGCAGTTGAGTGGCCTTAGCATAACATTAGCATATTATGCTTTGACTGGTTGATCAGACAACTGGACACTTAGCAAATTAGGCTTTTATTATACAGGATGGTTATAATCTAAGATCCTACTGCACTGCATAAGGATGCTTGCCTTTCTCCCTCACTCCCTAATGGTATTAAGTTCTTCTATTATTCTAAGTGGAGGATCAACTTTCTTCTTTCTTTTCTTTCTATACTAGATGCCCAGTGCATGAATTTCTTGCACTGGGGGGGCGGGGGGGGGAGGTCCCTCAGTCCAGCCTGCGTCTGTTCGCAGTACAGGACCTCTTAGGCCTAAGCCAGCAGACGGGCATCCCTCTTGCAATCCAGGATCCTTCACTCCTTACCGCCTGCCTGCTCGCTCCTTATTGCTCTGCTCGGTGTTCCTTAGCAGCAGGCTCCTTACCTCTTGGCTTGCTGCTCCTTAGTACTGCCGTGGAGGCGGGAGAGGCTCCTGCCACCACCACTGTGTTCACCAGCCGTGAGCCCGGCTTCTGGCTGAGCAGCGCTCCTCCGTGAAAGAGCATTGACCACCAGGGGGCAGCTCCTGCATTAAGCATTTTCCCTCTAGTGGTCAGTGCACATCATAGCGACCGGTTGTTCTGGTTGTTCTGCCATAACGGTCGCTGAGGCTTTTATTATATAAGAGATTATATATTTACCCTTCTTGTTATTATTTGTATATCCCATCCAATAGCAATTTCTCTTGCCCTGATTTTTGATATGTGGTCCAACAACTAGTCATCAGACAAATAAGCTTATATAAAATGTCTGCCAATGTTTGGCTGGTGTGACTCAGTGATTGAACATTGTCCCATGCACCAAGAGGTGACTGGTTTAATTCCTGGTCAGAGCACATGCCCTAGTTGTGGATTAGATCCCCAGTGGGGGTTTGCAGCCAATCGATGCTTCTCTCTCATCGATGTTTCTATCTCTCTCACTCTTCCTTCCTCTCTCTGAAATCAATAAAAACATATTTTGAAAAACAAACAAATAGATAAAATGTGTACCAGGGTTGTAAAGTAAAAATAACTATTCTCTGAGATTGGCTATCATCCTAGAAGATTCTATTACTCTTGTAATATTTTTGGCATTATAGACAGATTATAGAAATTTAAGCTCTATTTACTTATTTATTTAAAGATAGTTGATACGCAATATTATATTAGTTATAATGGTTTCATATGTATAATATAGTGATTCAACATTTTTATACCTTACAATTGGATGACCCCACTAATTCTAGTACTCATGTCACTGTGCAAACGTATCACATAACACGTATCAGATAAAACATATCTATTAAGACAACAAAATAGCATGTTCAATTTCAACATTTCCTCATCATTTTACTCAGTATGTCTTCTCCTTTCTCAAACTCAGGATACAATTTATACAGTAGAGGGAAAATAGAATGTATTAGGAGTGGTATTGCCAATATAACTGTTATCTCCAAATTTATTTTTGCCTGTGAGTTTTTAGCACTAGAGGCTTCGTATTGTATAAAACATGCTACTGCTCATAAGCAGTCAAAAAAAATCCCTAGTTTATCTGGCTTTAAATTAATGTTTTGGATCTCAGCAAAAACTGGTGAACCTTTACTTCTATCCAGCATTAGTAGATCAGAGAAATGTCAAGATTATGTAATTTGTACATGTCACATAGTAAAAAGTTAAATATTCTAATACAATAGAGAGACAGAGAAAAGATATTTCCCCTGAGTGACCCTGTTCAATTAATTAAAATAAAAATATAGAGAGGTTTATAGTATATTGAGAGGAATTTATATTGAGGGAATAAGAAGAGTTATTTTTTCAAAGTACATTTCCTCCAAGGCCTCTGCTTAAGCAAGAAGACTGATATAGATCCCTACGCATATCTCTGCACACACACAGAGTGTATCTCAGCCTCCAACAGCTTTTCTCTCCCCCAAGAAGCTACAGGTTAATAGGAAAGTTAAGACATCGCTTATGACAATCAGGATGCTGAGCAAACTAGCACAATAGAAAGGCATAACTTGTGAGTTATACTCTATAAGGAGAGTTCATGGCCTCTGCACAGGGAGGGGAAAGAACCTCTAAAGAAAACTGCTCACCCATCCTCTCAGGATATTTCAATGTCCTCTCAACTGGGATTAAACACTGATGACTCAATAAAATAGCAAATTAAAGGATACTTCTCTAGTCATTGATTTGTATACACTGTGATATTTGTTATAGATTATCTCCACCTCCTCCACTAATGCTTACAATTAATTATTAAGTGCAAAGATGATAAAGTATTACAAGAAAATGTAATCTTAATATTGATAGGAAATATCAAATATATATCAACCAAGAGAGGAATTAGGAAATTAAAATTTGACTCTTTATAATATTATATGAATACATAGAATACAACCAATGGCAGGAGTTAGACTGAGGACCTAACCAATAGGAATTAATATACTTCATAATCTTTATGAGATTTAATAAAAATATAAAAGAAAATATACCCTAATATCCCTAACAGCTTCAGGATGCTTTCTTTTAGCTGTTTTTCCACTCTTTTTATCCTCCCACTCCTCCTTAATCTCTTCCTCCTTTTTCTACTTTTCTTTGATTTGAATAAATATATGACTTTAGTAAATATTTAGATTTATAAGATGGATATTGAATAACTCAATTATTTCCCTAGTAAATATAGATAGATGATAGATGAATATCTATAATAATAAAAGCATAATATGCTAATTAGACTGGACGTCCTTCTGGACAAAGCTGGGGAAGTGAGGTGCCTGCGGTGGCTGGAGGGAAGCCCGGGTGCTGGAGGGTAGCCAGTGCTGGCAGCTGGGGAAGGAAGGCCTACTCTTGCATGAATTTCATGCATCGGGCCTCTAGTAAGACTATAAGAACTGATCTACAACAATAGCAAGCAACCCATCTAGGCTAATAGCTTAAACAAAGTTAAACAGTGTTCAATAATGAGAGATATGTTTTAATGTACCTCATTTCAATAGTGATCACATCCCAAGATGTCCTGAAACTATATTTGTATAATCTAAACAAATGATTATATATGGTGAAAGGACTGGCTGCCAATCCAAGGACTTGTCCTCAATTTTCTTTGGAGATGGGAGAAGAATAATTCCCAACAGTCAAAGGTCAATTGGTGGACATAAAATGCCAGGGGCCCTTTGATGTCAGTGGATGGTTGGGAACTGTTTCACCTAAATCTTACATTAGATTATCCCTTGTTTTCAAGAAGAAAATTCTTGGGGGAGCCTGAATCCAAAATTAAATTCCTCAAAATAAATAAAGCATGATGAAGTTGTTACAAAAAAATGGATGTCATTCCTTCTCTTCAAAATTAGTCAAGATCCCACTGTAGAATTTTTTTCTTTCAATTCATGAAAGATTTCCCTGATTGTGAAATGTGCTTTGTGCTATTTTGGGAATTGTATGAGGAAAGAAGTCAGGTATCCATTATGAAGTCCTAGTGTAAGTCTCAGTAATAATGTATTTTCCAAGGACAAACAAAGAGGTATTTTGAATGATTACAAAATCTAGTCTTGGTTATGAGAAAAAGAACTATCAGGTTCAAAGAAATTAGTTCATCCAAAAAAAAAAAAAGGACTCATTATCTGAAAAGGACAAGTGTTATGCCAATGTTTCTAAAAACCTTCCATATATGAGAATCTTTTTTATATTTGTGGACATAATATGATTCATAAAACTTGAGTGTATTTCTAAAGAAATGTGAAGATCAGGCTGAAATATTTACTAATATCAGTTAAAAGAGACAGAAAATCTTTTTTTTTATCCTCACCACATCCTCACCACCTGAGGATGTTTTTTAAATTGATTTTAGATGAGGGTGAGACAGGGAAAGAGAGAGAGAGAGAGAGAGAGGAGAGAGAAACATTGAGCGGTTGCCCTACTTGCCCCTACCAGGGATTGAAACCAAAAACTAGGTATGTGGCCTGACTGGGAATCAAACCCACAACCTTCTTGTGTATAGGACAATGCCCAACCTACAGCCACGTAGCCAAGGCCAGAAAGTATTTTTTTAGTATGCTAATTAACATAACCAATTCATTAGACAATCTAATAAACAAACACAGACCCTTTGTTAAGCATCTGATGGATAAAAATAATGATAACAGGTAAATCTCCTACATTCTCAAGTTGTTTTGGCGTTGCAATTCATAGAGACATATGGAGAGAAAATATTACAAGAGCACAATCATTTGCATTGTTTTCCCTTCTTAATACCCTATTTATACATGTCATAGAAGGGCTGGGATGAAGGGAAGAGGTCAGGTGTGTTTATTAACAACTGAAAAGACTGCACAGCACAGAGCTCAGTGTGAATGAGCACTTCATCAATATCTTCAGATCTCCAGTGAGCAACAAGAATGCTCTCAGGATATTGCAACTCTGCCTGCTTCCACCAGAGATCATAATTGGGCTATGAATTTCTACAGCAGGAAAGTCTCTCATAGACAGATATTGACAAAAAGTTTAGTTAAATTAGTGCCAAAACAATCAGAACAGTATGAGTAGTATAAAAGGATATCACTTACATATATAGTTCTTTTACTTTCTTTAAAATAAATTTTAATATAGTTTACTGGTTAGAGCTTCTGAAATATAGCTTGTTTCTGAAGATTCCTCAGCATAGCGGTTTTCTGCTCAGTGACATGATATACACTTTGGGGAATTCAAGAAGCCGGTTGAGGTGAGTTGAGGTGATTTATAAATCGAAAGCAAATGATAGCAGAAGAATGTGAAGTGAAGCTATTTCTTGATCTACGCAAAGCTAATTGGGCACATTTCAGGCCAGGTCTCTGAAGGCACAGCTCATGAACTCTGTCTTCGGAACGCTGTGCTCATTACAGACACTCAATAGAGGACTGGCTGATGCCTGGGAAAGCCCCATCAGGTGGCCTATACATGACACCACAGGCTTATCTCAGGAAGCAGAGGAAAGAGAGGGAAAAAAAAAAGAGGGAGAGATTCCAGGCAACTTGCTGCTTACTGAGTCCTACCTAATTTATCTGATACTGAAGAGTTTGTCTCTGAAGGCTATCCGGCTTCACAAAAATCTCACGAGACTCTGTCCTTCTCGAATATAGCAGAGTTTTGCCAGGCCCTATTTGTTACTGATAGTTGTTGAAATAAACCTGGGTTCTGGGTCCAGTTTTCGACATGGAATTCTAAACGCAGCACACGTGACCTAAACATTGTGGAGCAACCCATATTTGCTTAAATATTGTAATGATACTTTCACATGGATTAAATTGTTATCTAAATCTTATAAGCTATCCTCAATTATTCATATTAATAAGTCCAGGGAAAAGGAAATGTACAGCGTTGGCATCTCACTTTTAAAGAGTCAAGTATGCAGGAAAGGAAGACATTATAAATGTTCACAATGTTGCAAGTGATGGTTTTTTAGTGATTTCAGAAACAGAAGTCAACATACTAAGGAAGCAAATGGTGGGTCGTGTCAACATGGGCACTTGAAACTAGATTTGAAGCAATAAAATTTTTCAGAAGGTAGTGGTGGAGTCAATACAATGCTCATGTATTGCAAGCATGGTTTAGACCAGTGATAGTGAACCTATGGCACGCGTGTCAGAGGTGACATGTGAACTCATTTTTTTGGTTGATTTTTCTTTGTTAAATGGCATTTAAATATATAAAATAAATATCAAAAATATAAGTTGCTGGGGTCCAGCCCCAGTGGGTCCAGGGGTTCCCAAAGGTGTGGACGGAGTGGGCGAAGAATGAATGACACGGAGGCAGTGTTCAGGTGATCATCATAGCCAGGTTCTTTTTATTGTCATCTAACATCTGTATTTATACTATTTGGTCCCAATCCTATCCATTCTATACAAAAGGCCAGGGAGCTTCCCATCTCCATTCAAAGGTTACTCTATTGTTCCACTAAGCTACAAGGAAGTAACTGATGGAGGTCACTCCAAGCAAAGATCAAAGCCACCAACCACCCCTCTGACACTCAGTTAAAGGGTTTACTGATAAAAATCCTCACCTGGGGAAACAACCTTTCTTCTCCTAGCCAGGTTCCTCCCCCTATTGTCCTCCTACATCTGCATTTATCCTATTTGATCTTAATCCCATCCATTCCATTAGAAAGGCTAGGGCATTTCTCATCTCCATTTCAAGGTTACTTGAAACATCCCTGCAGAGACTGCCTCAAGCAGCCAGGGTGGATCGGCTTCCAGCAATAAGTGTTTGTTTTACTATGATTGCAAATATAAAAAAAATTCTATATGTGACACGGCACTAGAGTTAAGTTAGGGTTTTTCAAAATGCTGACACGCCGAGCTCAAAAGGTTCGCCATCACTGGTTTAGACATTTATAACCCAAATAGACAATCTCTCTGGGTCTTCTGCAATTATAAGAGTCTGATTCCATTCCAAAAAATTTAGGAAAAACTCCTTTATCTATAATAATAAAAGCGTAATATGCTAATTAGACCGGACAACCTTCAGGGTGACCTTCTGGATGAAGCTGGGGCTGTGAGGGAAACCTGGGTCCTGGGTGCCAGAGGGAAGCTGGTGCTGGCAGCCGGGGGAAGGAAGGCCTACTCTTGCATGAATTTCATGCATCGGGCCTCTAGTCATTATATAAGTGTTACAAATTGTATGGTTGTCCATGAGTTAGCACATTAAAGACAATATATAAGAAAAGAACTCAAAATATTCTGTAAATCTCTACAACATTCTCCTTTAGTAGGTCTTTAAATTTCAGAAATGATACTCTGCAAATAAATTTTTCATTTTCTGAATTTAAAAAAAATTATCAGGACAAGAATTGTGACTATACACTTATGTGTCACTAGAGAGCATGAGAATTTTGATGGATATCAAGGATCCTTTGTGAAGTAATTAACTTATCTGATGATTTTATTTTGTATTTTTCTAAGCAGTTAATTGACTCTCCTCCCACTAAATGTTAAACATATATAAATAATTTAACACTCAAATGATAGTTTTTGCTTCATAAAATCAATATATAATCATAGATATTTAGAGAAAGAAGGGTTCTTACTAGTCACCTCGTCTAAACTCTTACATTTTATGAGGTAAGGAAGCAGAGGCGGAATATAAGTGACTTCACTCTGGTCCATACCTCATGCCCTGATGGAGCGAGGGCAAGCTACTAACTTATTGTCAGGTCCTCTGAGCTACACTGCAGTAGGCTTATATACACTTGAGTAGTTTTAAATCTTTGTAGATGTTTCATTTTAAATTGATGTTTTAGAGTTTTAAATGATAACCTATAATCAGAAACCATACAAAACCTAGCTGCAAACATTCTCTCAAAATTTATGGTATTCCTTTATTTTTTTCTTAAACATCAGAACTCTTTCTTCAATAAGAAACGAAGTAGAAAATCCTACATTATAATTGAATTATATTAAAAAAACATTTAAGTTAGAAAATATCAGTTTACATGTGATTAAGTTTTAATCACAGACCTTGACTTGGATCCTAACAGCTATAAAATATTGTTCTTGGTTTAGACAAAAATAATACCCAACAGAAAGACAAAGACTCAAATTCAAAATTTATGGTATTCCTTTATTTTTTTCTTAAACATTAGAACTCTTTCTTCAATAAGAAATGAAGTAGAAAATCCTACATCATAATTGAATTATATTTAAAAAAACATTTAAGTTAGAAAATATCAGTTTACATGTGATTAAGTTTTAAACAGGATGAGGGTAATTCCCTCTTGTCTATAACTTGTCCTGTGTCAACAGAAATCTTTGAACATAAAGCGGATTCCTTCAAGCCAACTCAATTGTCCAAAATGGAAACACATTCAAGGGATGAATAAACTCAAATAATGAACAGAAGAGTGAAATATAAGGACAGAAAAGTTACACGTGAGGGAAAACCTGAATTGTCAGATTTGTTGGATCAACTGTCCAATAGCTGTTTTACCAGTGTTTCATTTTAAAACTTTGTCTTGTACTTTTTCAATAAGCAAAGTTACTTTTATCACAAAGTTACATCTGTTGAAATAGACCAACACACTATTAGAAGTCACTTCTAATATCCACTTGACTGCCTCATTTGATTACCTAATTTTGAAAAGCAAGCTCTCTCTTTATCCAAATCCCATCTTTCTAAAGTGAAACTCATGCCCTAGTGCAGCAATTCTCAACCTGTGGGTCGCGACCCCTTTGTCGGCTGAACGACCCTTTCACAGGGGTCGCCTAAGACCATCCTGTATATTAGATATTTACATTACGATTCATAACAGTAGCAACATTACAGTTATGAAGTAGCAACGAAAATAATTTTATGGTTGGGTCACAACATGAGGAATCATATTTAGAAGGTTGAGAACCACTGCTGGGTTTGGCTCCTCAGATGGAAATGGTCTCAGGTTTGATTCTGGTCAAACATATCCTATGTTTTTCTCTCTGTCTCTGACCCTTCCTTCCACTCTCTAAAAATCAATGGGAAAAATATCCTCTGGTGAGGAGAAAAAAAAAGGTACTCATTATATTTTTCTTTTCTAATTTAATCCAATCTGATGAAGAGATCGATTTCTTTAAAAATATGTATTTTAAAGCAACTATTGTTAGGGTTAATATTTAGGACAAGTATGGCAATGCAAGTTTGAGAAATTAATGAGTCAGGAGCACAACAGCCCCTGGGTGGGGAAGTCCCTATTCAGACAAGGAGGGAGCTAGTCCTTGGCCAATAAAACATCTTAAGGCTACTCCCCTCCCCTTGCCCATCCATATTCTCTGTCCCTTCTGCTGCAACCTGTGCACAACTCATGTGCTGACTCCAATAGGGTCTGGATATTGAACTCTCTCCTGCAATTTCTCTCCTGAGCAGTCGCCAACAACCTGTACCTAAGGCACGGGGACTTCTTCCTTGCCCATCTACTTCGGGCAGGTCCTTTCTAGCACCCAGGAAAAGCCAGGGAAAGGAACTGCTAGCTCATCTGGATGAAAGTGGTGAATTGTATCTGCGATACCCACACGAATTCAAGTTCCAAAGAGTTACATGGACTCATTGATTAGCATCCCTGCTCCAGGCTCCCAGGACCTGCATTATAATAGACTCCGTGCAGGCAGGGAATTTGGTAAATTTGGCCAGGTTTTAGTCTCTCTTCCTTGCAATCCCTCCAAGCCTTACAGTGTGCTTGGCACATGATAAGTGCTCAATAAACAAACTTTGAAGGAGAGAGAGTTGTATTGAGTGAAGAGAAGACTGGAAAGAAGACTTAAAATTTGAAGGTTTTCCTACGTGTCCAGGAAAAAACAAAACAAAACAAAACAAAAAAAAACTGAGTTCTTGAATAGCATCCTTACTAATTAATGTTTTAAATCAAAACCTCTTCCGATCTCCACTGGCATCAGCCAGGCAGGCAGCAGGGAACGCAGGCTGGAGGCTGTCCACTGCCCCGGATCAGGAGGTGCAGAGCCCCTGGTCATAATCAGGAACAACCTCTGGGTGCTGGTGGCTTCCTTGGGGCTCTGCGCCCCCGACTCCCCACCGCCCCTGTCCTCTTGGAGCGATGGAGCATGCCCAGTGGCCGAGCTGGAGCCATCGAGGGCTTTGCCCGGGCGCACGCCGCTTCTCCGGGTTTTAGCTGGAGCCTTGGGGGGGCGGGTGGTGAGGCAGCGGAACCCCGCAGCCTTGCCTTGGCCGCAGCGCGCCGGTG
>NW_005871711.1:112494-144467 GCF_000147115.1 Myotis lucifugus | reverse complement strand
CGCTCCCCTCCCCCCACCGCGTCTCTGCCTCTTTCCCTTCCGCCCATTCGGAGAGCGTTGGGCGCCTGGGACTTGCGATCGCTGCCAAGCCGATCGCTGCCAAGTGATGGTGCCCGCGAGGAAGTGAGCGCCAACGCGGCCGCGGGCGATGACAGCCATGAAGAAAGAGCAGCAGCCCACCCCCGGGGCCAGGGCGAGCCAGGCGCCGCCGGCGGACCAGGTGAGTGGGCAGCTGCGGGCAGGCCCTCCTGGGCAGGGAGGCCCTCCTGGGCAGGGAGGCTCCAGCCCCTCCTCCGCCGCTCGGCTCCCACGCCTCCCTCTCCCCACGCTCCCCCCGCCCCAGTGCCTGGCTCCCTTTGCTCCTCCATGGAGTCCGCAGGAAGTTAGAGCCTCTGAGTGCGCTCGGGCCGGGCGAGAGGATGCGCAAGGTGGAGAGCCGCGGGGAAGGGGCCAGAGAGGTAAAGGCTGGGGATGGCCCGGGGGCTCCAGGGGGCCGGCCACCGAGGGCGGGAGAGGCGGCCGGGGCTCAAGAATGGGGGCCTCTTGGCTCCTGGTAATGCACGCGGGAGGGATCGGTGCGCTCCTGGGGGTGCCCACTTGCAGGGTTCGCGCCCGCCGAGCCGAGAGGAGCGCTGGCCAGAGCTACAGGAGGAGGCCAACGACCTTTAGGCAGGCAGAGTTTTTCCTTTCGTCTCTTTCTTTCTTTTGAGGAGACCGGGACGGGGGCGCAGTGGGGGAAGAGGGAAGACCAGGTGTGTGTGTGTGGCTGTGGAGAGGAGCGAGCTTGGGAGCAAATCGACAAATACTGTGGGGAGCTGGGAAGCTATTGGCTTTCGTGATGTGTTGGGTCCAGATATGTTGTGTTTACAGAGAGGTGGTGCCCAGTGCTGGCTGAGGGTTAATTCTGTCCCCTCAACATCTTTCCACACCGACCACCCCTTGTGTTGTTTCTGTCTTTAGGAAGCTGTAGCGTCACCCTAAGGTGGATCTCCATTGCGTCTCTGGCCCTGGGTTGGGGTGACTGGGGAGTTGTCGCTTTCCCCAAAGTTGTAGGGTCTGGAGCGCTGAGGTGCCCTGGTCAGGAGGAGGGAGGCTGCGATGCCTTGGCTCCAGGTGCTGTCGCGTTTACATCGGTTAGAGACTGGGAGCGGAGAGGCTACCCTGAGTTACTTCGGGGGTAGCCAGGAGGCTGGAGCGCAGAGGCGCTGGGGTACCAGAGAAGGGCCCTTGGTCCCGGGTGCACTGTGGAAGGCTACCGGATGCGTTTCTGGCAGAGACATTCCCAGCTAACTGCTAGAAGTGGGGTGAAGGGGGTGCAAGCAGCTGGGTGCCAGTGGAGGCTCTGCTCTTGGCATATTCTAAACACTGAGGGGAGCTGTTTAAATGGCCAGGAGTGGCCTGGAGGCAGATGAGACCATTAGGTCAGGCTTGTGGTCTCTCTCTTCTCCCCTTCCCTCCCTCCCCCACTCATTTCCCTCTCTCCACACAGGTGATGAGTTTCACTCAGTGCTTTAAAGCACCCCACCCCCCAGCCAGTTTCCTGGGGTGAATGTTGCAGTCTTTACAAAGCAGTTGTTTTCTTAAACCATCCTCTGTGCTCCCTTTTCTGAGATAAGTATGAAAGTATTAAAACATTTATATGTCTTTTCCCCTTATATCACATTTCCCAGCTTCCTCCAGCACACACTAGGAGGTAGCAACTGGTTAACAGATTATAAAAAATATTTCAGGAGAAGAGCGAGGATTTAACATCCTCTTTCAGGCTGACAGCCCCTAAATTTCATTAGCACGCCACGGAGCCTCTCTATTGCTTTTGGAATGATGCTACCAATAAGAACGGTTAGTCAGGTGAGAGTCCCCACATGAAATCTTTGCTCACTAACCTGTGACACCAGCTGGTTACTCGAGGTGCTGCACAGGGTTCCGTGGCGGTGGAGGTGGGGAGGCAGAAGCTGAGCAGCGCACAGGGAATGTGTACATAGTGGACAGGCTGGCTGTGCAGAGCAGAGCCTCCGGTCAGGGCTAATCTGCTCCTTCAAATTCATATGAAGAGATACATTCAAGCTTGAATCCATTTTTCTTGTTAGCATGCATTTTTGTCCATGGCCTTCCCAAATATTCAGGGAGTGGCCACTTGCAGAACTCCTGTTTTAATTGAGTTTTTAAAGTGCCTTTCTGAGTATTCACCTGATTTAAAAATGTCAGTGGTAGGCATATTATGGTTCAGTTAAAATGAGAGAGATTAATTTTGCAAGGGGAATTAAAGTCTGATTAAAATATACCTGGCAATATTGGGTGTTTTCAAGGACTCCCAGAAAATACCTATATCTAGTATATTTTTTTGTCTAACACTTGACATATAGAGTGATGGCCAGATAATATGAACAATGGCTGTGAATGCTTAAACTACTTGCTGTAAGATTACTACGTTTTTATTAACAGCATTAGTCATTGTGGTCTAATTTTGCAATTGTCACACAACTCCCATGTGGGACTTGATATAATACCTCCATATAGACATGACTGATTATGCCGGCTTCTCTGATATTTCTGGAAAAAAATTATTCATAAAATTTAAAGAACTGTAGCTTTATGAATTCCTACTTGATGGTTAAATAGGGGGCGTGTTCCAGCTAATCGCAGGCTGTGTATTGATTGTGAGTGATTCAAGCTTTTGAATGCTGCCAGGAAGGTTTTCATTTTATGAAACCTCAAAAGCGCCTTGTCCTGAAGCCATTAGACACCTCTTTCCACTTACAGTGCAATAGAAGACCATACTCTTTCCTCTGCACGAAATGGTTATGACCATATAATTTGGTTGTTGTTATGGTCCTTTAGAGCTCTGCCTCCCTGTTTCATCCTGTTACTGTTCTCTGGCACGGGGTGCCCTGGGCACAGGCACCTCTTTCCTGGGGAGCAGCAGCAACAAGAAAAGCAGAGCTCTCTACTTCTGTTCCTATTCGGAATCACTGGAAATCTTTTGTGTCCTCTTAGTGGTATTTCCTTTCAAGTTGCATTGATTAAGGAAATGTTTACAATTACTTGTGTTGTTTCCATAACACTCCACATTTATAAAATGTCTAAAAATAAATGCTTTGACATGTTTAGATACACTAATTTCCACTTAACTTGATCAATATCTATTGAGGAGTTCAAAATCTTGAGTTGGTAGTTGTAACTTCTTATTTTTTAAAATCACTTTTAAAATGCTTGCCGTGAGCAGAGTACTGTCCTGCAGGCTGGTGAGGTAACATTTCCTGAATGCAGTTTCCAACTTGATCCTCAAAGCAACTTTTTGAAGTAGCTCCAATTGTTAATCCCATGTGAGGAATGAGAATAGAGGACTAAAGAGACTAAGCATCTTGATCAAGCTTGTCTTCATAAGTGGTGGACATGAGACTTAGTCCTCGTCTATGACATTTAAGATAAAATAAGTTAGAAAATAAATTTATTTAAGTCTGATGCCATACCATCTAAGTTTTATGAAACCACAGTTTAACACCTTTAAGAACGTAAAATAATTGCAAATAGTAGTAGCATTTGTATGTACAGCTTTGCCTTGAATGTAAAATGGATTAATAATTTGTTTTAAATCTTCAACAAATAAAAATAACTCTCAGGTTTTTAAAGTTAACATTTCTCTTTTTATAGCAATGATATAAAAAGAACAAGGCAGGTCTTGGTAAGTGCATAGAAACACGTTTTTTATAAATTTTTTTGCATCATTTGCTCTTGGTAACTCAGACTTTTTAGGTTTGTTGAATGAGTAAAATTTGTACTCAGATCTATTTTAGAATTTTCCCATGTTTCCAGCAGGTGGCACCCTTCTGCTGAATCCAGTGGGTAAAAATATTTCCTAAAATGTTCGTCCTTTCGTCTCCAAAAAGCCAAGCCAAACCAAACCAAAACAAAACCAGACATAAAACAAAAATAAATTAATAGACAAATAAAGAAAAACCACAACCCGGCAATATGACTAAAAAGCATTTAGTCATATTTTTATAAGCAACTATTTATGCTGCAAAACAGTGTTAATTATGCATTTTTCTTTAAATAACTAGTTCTAATAGAAAACCAGTCTCTTACAATTGAACATGTAGCAGCTCTTGATGATGTAATTCATAGATAAAATTGTAACTAAATATATAATGTATAAAATGCTTTTGTAAACTATGTATTGTACTTTTGACCTTTAGGTAATATTAACCTAAAATGTTTCCATATAGAAATTAGGATTAAGTATTTGTACTTTAATTTTGGTTTAGCAAGTCTGACTAAAATTTCAAATGTATACTGAATGCAAACTTACAAAAAATATATTCTTCCATGTTTCCTTGATTAATATATAAATATGGTATCGTTTATATTACAAACTGTTGTTTTCAACACACAGAACCTCAAAAATAGCTTTTAGAGATCATGCTGAAAAACTTCATTTAACAGAAGATTTATTACTTCTAAGCATTCAACATTATATATATATATATATATATAAAATCTAACTTTGGGAGAGTTCTATCTGAATAGGTTATAAAAGATAATATAGATTGTATGTAGGTGATATGTAGAAGTCTATGAATTAAGAGATATGCATTCTCTAAAATCCCTTAATTTAATTATTATGTATGTGTGTGTACATATATGTGACATATACATTCATATATATGACATTTAATCCACTACGTTTAGAACATACCACATAACATCCCTAGTTTATACGTTTCTAATCTCCATCTGTTAATTTCAACGAGCAAATTACACACTTAAGAAAGACTAAATTATATAAAGACAAGTTAAAGAAAATTGTATCATTAAATATTAATGCTGAATTATCTTATGAAGTGCATTACATTGGAAACAGAACCCTGAAACCAAATTTCTCCCAGTCTGAGAAAAAATAAACCAATTTCAAAAATTTGGTTTCTTGAATCATTTATAGTTACATAATGTTTTAAGCCTTAGTACTTACAGGCAAATTGTTAATTACTTACAGTGTACTGTGTAGCATACACAGCACTAGAATGTTGTAAGTAGGATTCTGAACTTTTGTGCCATCAACCAGAAATTATTGTTCACTACTGTCTATGGGTTCTGCACTGGAACCACAGATTCAAGCTTATACCTCAGATCCACCAGTCAGCATTGTGTTTTCTTGGGCAGGATACCTCATTTTCTATACTTCATATGTGAATGGAAGTGACTGTAGATCCTTTACATGCTTGTAAGGATGAAAAAAAATACTGTGGAAAAGCTTTTGAATAATGCCTTTGTCATATCAAGTGCTCTCATTACATGCGTAGTCTAGGAATAGGGAGAGAGAAAGCTTAGAGGATCATTGAGCCACCTACAGATGCTGTATTATTTTAACATTTTATAGAAGCATTGCATTGTTCAATATACATGTTTGTATGTATATAAATATTATATTAACAATATATATCTTTTGGTTTGGACATCAGACATGATTTGGCAGACATGCAGGCTTTAGAGTAGTCTGTTACAGCCCTACTTCCAAATTCAATGGAAACTCACTTCTTTACTGCCCTGTGCTATAAGGCGCTAGGCTGAGAATAAACATTGGCTAATTTACACTAGCAGGTGAATTAGTTGCTACACATGTTGAATATTGTTTTCAGTGTAATGCATTTCATAAGATAATTAGCTTGGAGAAAGATGATGTTTGCACAAGAGAGGTGTAATTTATAGAATTATCTCAGGAGGTCAGAGTGGAATTTATAGAATTTATAGAATTATCTCAGTGTGGCAGAGAATATACAGAGCAAAGGAGCCCTCAGGACCCCAGGGTGGCTGTGCCTACTCTCATTGGAGGTGGAAATGAGTTATCTACTGTTGGGCTCAGCATAATTCAAGAGGCTATTTTCACATAACCATTCCCTTTGTCTACAGCTACTCCTAGTCGATATTTAGATACACACATCATTTTTTTTAATTTTTAAAATTTAATGTTATTGTTGACACTATTACAGATGTCTCCCACCCCTTTGCCCACTTCCACCCAGCCCTCACCCACCCTTCCCTCTGGCCATCTCCACACTGTTGTCTGTGCCTATGGGTTATGCATATATGTTCGTGGCTAATCTCTTCACCTTCTGTCATTCAGTTCCCCCCAAACCCCTTTTCTCTGACAGCTGTTGGTCTGTTCCATCTATCCATGTCGTCTCCAGTTCTATTTTGTTCATCACTTAATTTGTTCATTAGATTCCACATATATGATTACATGGTGTTTTTTTTTTCTCTGACTGGCTTATTTCACGTAGCATAATATTCTTCAGGTCCATCTGTTCTGTTGAGAAAGGTAAGATTTCCTGCCGCATAATATTCCATTGTGAAAATGTATCACAGTTTTTTATCCACTCATTTATTTTTTTATTTTTATTTTTTAAATATATTTTATTGACTTTTCACAGAGAGGAAGAGAGAGGGATAGAGAGTTAGAAACATCAATGAGAGAGAAACATTGATCAGCTGCCTCCTGCACATCCCCTACGGAAATGTGGCCGCAACCAAGGTACATGCCCTTGACTGGAATCGAACCCGGGACCCTTGAGTCCGCAGGCTGACGCTCTATCCACTGAGCCAAACCGGTCAGGGCAATCCACTCATTTATTGATAAGCACTTGGGCCATTTCCAGATGTAGGCTATTGTAAATAGCACTGCTAAGAACATAGGAGTGCATATATTTTTTTCTGGTTGGTGTTTCAGGATTCTTAGAATATATGTCAAGAAGTGAGATTGCTTGGTCAAAAGGCAGTTCCATTTTTTGAGGAAACTATGTTGGAAGCCAATTCTAGCATGTCATAATTTCCAGAGTTTCATCAAAAGGTTGATGGAATTTGGGGACTCAACAGGGTTGAGTCACATATGTTGTCACCTGTTGGGAATGGCTGAGGGCATTTCCCCAAACCTGAAGAGGGATGATTGTTGGCTGCCAGACAGCTCAGGGCATCTTAATCTACATCTTATTGCCTCCTACTGGCCAAACACCTGAACAGCCATAGGCTAATTCCCCCATTCTGACAATGCTTGTGTATACCCTTTGAAGTGTATATCTCTGCCTCGCCTCAGGACAAGTTGTGTTAATAAAAAGCATGGGGTCCTGAGAGGAGGAGACCTTAGACCTTAGAACTTAGAATTTTAGATCTTAGTTTCCTTTAAACTAGGATCCTCTGACCCCCAAATGCCTTTTTAAATTATGCTTCGTCTCTGGACTCCTATTTAATCTACGCACAGCCTTCTCCAGATTCGTGAACCCTTCTAGATGCTGGAACAAGAACCCCGGCAAAACACCATACTGTTTTCCACAGTGGCTGCACCAATCTGCATTCCCATCAACAGTGCACTAAGGTTCCCTTTTCTCCACATCCTCACCAGTACTTGTTGTTTGTTGGTTTATTGGTAGCCATTCTAACACGTGTGAGGTCGTATCTTATTTTTGTTTTAATTTGCCTCTCTCTGATGATTAGTGACATTGAACATTTTTTTCAGATGTCTATTGGCCATCCATATGTCCTCTTTGGAGAAGTATCTATTCAGCCCCTTTGCCCATTTTTAATTGGATTTTTTTATCTTCCTAGTATTGAGTTGTCTATATTTTGGAAATTAACCTCTCATCAGATCTGTCATAGGCAAATATGTTCTCTCAAACAGTGGATTCCCTAAGTTTTGTTGATTGTTTCTCTTGCTTTGCAGATGCTTTTTGGTTTGATGTAGTCCCCTTTGTTAATTTTTCTTTTGTTTCCCTTGCCCTACAAGATATATAGGTGAAAATAGTGCTCTAAGAGATGTCTGAGATTTTGCTGCCTATGTTTTCTTCTAGGATTTTCATGGTTTCAAGAATTACATTTGGCCCTGGCCAGTTTGGCTAGGTGGATGGAGCGTCAGCCTGGGGACTGAAGGGTCCCAGGTTTGATTCTGGTCAAGGGCACATGCCTGGACCCCCAATAGGGGGCGTGCAGCCAGTCAGTGATTCTCTTTCATCATTGATGTTTCTTTCTCACTCTCTCCCCCTTCCTCTCTGAAATCAATAAAAATATTTAAAAAAGAATTACATTTGCCTTTTATGCATTCTGAGTTTCTTGTATATGATGTTAGTTGATAATCTAGTTTCATTTTTTTGCATGTATCTGTCCAATTTTCCCAACACCATTTATTGAAGATACTGTCTTTACCCCATTATATATTTTGCCTCCTTGGTTAAATATTAATTGGCCACATAGGGGTGGGTTTATTTCTGGGCTCTCTATTCTGTTCCATTGTATACTTGTTTTTTGTGTCAATGTCAAACTATTTTATTTTTATTTCTATTCATCACCTGAGGATATGTTTTATTGATTTCAGCGAGAGAGAGAGAGAGAGAGAGAGAGAGAGAGAGAACATTATCGATCAGTTGCCTCCCATAAGCTTCCTCACGGAGGACTAAACCCTCAGCTGAGGTAAGTGCCCTGACTGAGAATCAAACTCACAACCTTTTGGTGTATGGAAGATGCTCCAACCAACTGAACCACCTGGCCAGGGCTTAATAGATATTTTAATAGGAATTACGTTGAATCTGTAGATTGCTTTGGGTTTTATGAACATTTTAATGATGTTAACTTTCTCTCCAAGATCATGTTATATACTTTCACTTATTTGTATCTTCCTCAGTTTCTTTCTTTAGTATCATAACTTTCTGAAGACAGGTCTTTTACCTCCTTGGTTAATTTTTTTTTATCTATGTACCATATATATATATATATATTTTTTTTTTCAATGATAAGTGGGATAGTTTTCTTAGTTTCTCATTCTGATAGGTCATTATTAGTGTATAAACATGCCACCAATTTCTGAATATTAATTTTATATTCTGCTACTTTGCCAGATGCATTAATTAGACCTAGTATTTTTTGGTGGATTCTTTAGGGTTTTCTATGTACAATAATATCATGTCATCTGTGATTAATGACAATTTCACTTCTTTTTTTTTCCAATTTGGATGCCTCTTATTTCTTCTTCTCTGATCACTGTGGCTAGGATTTCCAGTACTATGTTGAATAAGAGTGGTGAAAGCAGACATCCCTATCTTGTTCATGATCTTAAGGGAAATGCTTTTACTTTTTGCTTATTGAGCATGATGTTTTTACTCTTGAATACAAGTTTGTCATATATGCTGAGGTATGATATCTCTATTTCCACTTCGCTAAGAGTTTTTATCAAAAATGGGTGTTGGATTTTGCCAAATGTTTTTTCTGCATTTAGTGATATGATCATGTGATTTTTATCTTTCATTTTATTATGTGATGTATCACATTTATTGATATGTAAATATTGTACAGACCTTGCATTCCCAGATTAAATTCCATTTGATCATGGTGTGTGATCTTTTTAATGTATTGCTTGATTCCATTTGCTAAATTTTTTTGAGGATTTTACCATCTATGTTCACCAGGGATATTGGCCTATATTTTTCTTTCTTTGTAATGTCTTTAATTGTTTTTGGAATTAGGATAATGCTGGCCTTGTTAGCATTCTCTTGGAAGCATTCTCTCTTCTTGAGTTTCTTGAAATACTTTGAGGAGGATAGGTGTTAGTTCTTTTTTGACTGTTTGGCACAATTTGCCTGTGAAGCCATCTGCTCTAGGACTTTTGTTTGCTGGGAGGTTTTTTTTTTTCTTCCTGCTTCAGTTCCATTAGTTGTAATCAGTCTATTCAGTTTTTCTAATTCTTCCTGATTGAATTTTGGGTGATTCTATGTTTCTAGTAACTTGTCCATTTTGCCCAGGTTGTCCAATTTGTTGGCATATAGTTGTTCATAGTATTTTCTTACAATCCTTTGTATTTCTGTGATATCAGTTGTTACTTCTCTTCTTTCATTTTTGATTTTACTTATTTGGGTCCTCTATTTTCTTGGTGTGTCTGATTAACAGTACATTGATCTTTTTTATCTTTTCAAAGAACTTGCTATTGGTTTCATTGATCTTTTTATTAATTAATTTATATTAGTCTCTATGTCCTTTATTTTCACTCTCATTTTTATTATTTCCTTCTTTGTTCTTACTCTGGGCTTTGTTTGTTGTTCTGTTCTAGTTCTTTTAAATATAGGGTTAGATTGTTTATTTGAAATTTGTCTTGCTTCTTGAGTTAGGCCTGAAATGTTATGAACTTCCCTCTCAGGATTGCTTTTGCTATGTCCCATACATTTCGGGTTGTTGTGTGTTCATTTTCCTTTATTTCCAGGTAATGTTTTATTTCTTCCTTCATTGCATTGGTTACCCTTTCATTGTTTTATAATATGTTATTTAGCCTCCATGTGTTTGAAATCAACAAAAATATTTTTTAAAAAGCAAATGAAACTCAAAAACATTCAAAAGAGAGGAAAGAAGAGGGAAAGAGAAATAAAAACATCAATGATGGGAGAGAATCATTGATCAGCTTCCTGTTTTGCTACTTCTCTTTAAGTTTGAGATTTTTCAAAATAAAAAGAGAAAGAAAAGTTCAAAAATCAGATAAAGCTGATTTATATTTTTAGGAGTAGTTTCATTATATGGGTGATAGATATAGGAGTTTTCTTTATAATTATTTTTTAAACCATATCTGCGCGTATCTATATATATATATATATATATATATATATATATATATATATATATATTATGTAGTTTTCTGTATGTATATTTTATAAAAGAAAAAAGGTTAAAATGTGATTATGTATATAAAAATACTTTAAAAAACTGCTACATACTTGTTAAACATTATTGTTAAAAAATAACCTTTTTGCTTTATAAAGCAACCAAACATTAAACAAGGAGGCTTTTGTTTTATGGGTTATTTACTTGAGATAATTTATCAAAAGGTACATACTAAGGACCAGTTTTTGAGGCTAGCAATAATGTCATCTGATTTTTTCCATGAGATAGTTCTTACAAAAGTATCAATTCTGAATCTTGTTTACTCTGATATTTGGTAGAATATTCTTCTAAATAATTCAATTGAACAGCATTATGATACCACAATGCTCATTTTGGCAGATATGCTCTCATATGATACTTAAAAATATTGTAAGAAAACTTTGCATAAGGTTTAAATGCCATACACTATTTATATTGTCCATGTATAAACATTGTCATTTTCTATAGTTTATTTCAAAATCTTTATTAGGACTTCACAGTATATTTTTTGTAAAACCCTTAAAGTCAAAAGTTGTTCAGAATTTCCTGTTTTCACATTGACTTTTAATATTTTAAAAGTTTTAAAAATGTTTTTATTGATTTGAGAGAGAGAGAGAGAGAGAGAGAGAGAGAGAGAGAGAGAGAAATGTTGGTGTAAGAGAAACATCAATCATCTGCCTCTTATATGCTCCTTACTGGGGATCGAGCCAGCAACCCAGGCATGTGCCCTGACCAGGAATCGAACCAGCAACCTCCTGGTGCATGGGATGATGCTCAACCACCTGAGCCACACTGACCAGACTAATATTTAATCTATTTGATTGTCATCTTCTCCTGAGTATCTATATCAATATCAAAATCTAAATTATCACTCTCTTCTTCATTTCTTCTGCACTGTCTTCTACAGTTGGAATGTGGATTATTTTCAATGTTTTCTGTCTCTTCTGATTATTTATTGGAGTAACAATATCTTCTGTCTTTCCACATTTTGTGAAAACTTCAAGTTCACAGATACATGGTCTACACATTATGTGATAAGAATCTTTCACTAACTTTGGTAAACATTTAGCTCAATTTTTAGGCTTCAACAATGGTTTGCATTTGCTGTATTTTACACACCATTCAAATATTGCTTTACAGTACTAATATATTCCAGCATAAAGTTTTGTATTAATTTTCTTGGTCTGAACACTCTTATCAAACTTGCCATTTTTTAATCTAAACATATTTTGATGCCTCTGAATCATGGGATAGGCCACGTTTCCTCTCTGAGAGCTCATTGCCAAAATCAAAATCACAGGAAGATGCAAGAAGCCAGAAACTATCTTAATGAGCAGATGCCTCTGTCACTGATCCAGAAGGAACTTATCTAGCTTTCTGGATCATGTTTTCTTATCCATTCAGCTACCCTATGTCTTTTGATTTGGGCAGTTAGTCTACTTACAGTTTAGGTTATTATTGATAGATATTTATTGCCATTTTTATATATACCTATATTTCTATATATATTTCTTCTTAAAGTGGTGCCTTTAACATTTCTTGCAACACAGGTTTGGTGATAATGAACTCCTTTAGTTTTCTTTTTCTGGGATGATCTTTATTTGCCTTCAATTTTAAATGATATCCTTGCTAAACAGAGTAGTCTTGTTTGCAGGACCTTGCTTTTCATTACCTTGAATACTTCTTGCCAATCCCTTTTGGTCTGGAGTGTTTCTGTTGAGCGATCAGCTTTATGGGAACTCCCTTGCAGATAAGCAAGTGTCTTTCTCTCTGCCTTTAAGATTCTCTCATGTCTTTAACTTTTACAATTTAAATTATGTCTTAGTGTGGGGCTCTTTGGGTTCATCTTGGTTAGGATTCTCTGTGCTTCCTGGACTTTTTAAAATCTATTTTCTTCACCAAGATTGGAAAGTTTCTGCCAGTATTACTCCAAACAAGTTCTCTATTCCTTGCTCACTCTCTTCTCCTTCTGGTACCTCAATAGTATGGATGTTGTTATGTTTCATATTGTTGCAAAATTCCTTTAAATATCCTCGTTCTTTGTAATTGTAATTTTCTCTCTTTTTTGCTGCTTTGATGGCGTGGTTTTTTTCTACCTTGTCTTCCAAATCATTGATTAGATCCTCTGCTTCAACCTGCTTTTTATTCCTTCCAGTGTAATCTTGATGTCACATATGGTATTACTCATTTCAAACTGGTTCTTTTTCATGGTTTCTATGTCCTTCTTCATGCTGTTGTCTTTCTCACTGAGTTCCTAGAGCATCCTTATAATCCTTACTTTTAACTTTATATCTCATAAGTTGCTTACCTCTATTAATTTAGCTCTCTTTCTAGTGATTCTTTCTGTTCTTTCATGTGGGCCTTATTTCTTTATCTCCCCATTTAGCCTGTCTCTTTGTGTCTGTTTCATAGATAGAACTGCTATGACTTTCAGTCTTTGTGGGGTAGCCTTATGTTGTAGGTGTCCTGTGGGACCCAGTGGTGCAGTCTCCTTGATCCCCTGAGGTGGGTGCTGTAGGAATGTCCCTTGTGTGGATTATGTGGGCCTTCCTATTGTAATTGGGTCTTGATTGTTTTTGGCCCATTTTTGGGTGGCATTGACCCTCAGGCTGGCTGACTGTGAGGTTCAACCCAGACCACAGCATGGAGGCTGCTGTGCAGGTGCAATCTTGAGGTGTCTTGTTGGTCTTGGTGGCACAATCTTCCTGAGCTTTGTGCTCCAGGAATGTCTGTTGTGGTTTATGTGCACCCCCTGTTGTAGTTGTGCCTTGAATGCTGTTGGTTCTTTTGTGGGTAGAGTTAATCCTTTAGGCTGGGTAGCTATAAGGGTAAACCTCCATCACAGTGTATGTGTCACTATGCAGGGGCTGCCCCCCATGTTTGAGTTGTTCCAGCATGGCCTGGTATCTGCCGGAATCCCCTTTTGTGTGTGTCACTTATAGGGCTGGTTGGATCAAGCTCTCATGTGGTCTGAAGCCCACCGCTGGTTGTGTTGGTTCTGAGGTTCTTAGGTGTGGTTCAGGTACAGGTTGTTAGACATTGTGTGTAATTGGGCTTGGGCTACCTGTCTGGATCAGCCACAATGTTCATTGTTTCTGTCTGCATCTACAGTGTCTGGGTCTGCATGGGAGTGGCCAACTGTGAGGAAGGGTTGGCTTCCTAGAGCTCTGAGCTGGGGGGCGATCAGTAAAAGGCTCCCTGAGGTCAGCATCCACCTGTCAGCTACTCTGCCTCACCTCGAGTTTGCCTGGACTTCCTCCAGAGTCTTTTGAAGAAAGGCTGTAGAGTGGGCTCAAGCCAGCGGCACCCCACTGACCCTTCCTCGGGGCTCAAGCTTGTTAGGTCAGGGCAATCAGTTCAGGAAGATGGGGCTAGTGGGTCCCAAAATGGGGGCAGTGTGATCCTGCACTCAGTGGGGAGAATGTGGCCTCTACTCTAAAGCCGTACCTTTCAGTCTCTGCCAGAGTGTCCCATTCTAGCTCCTCAAGGATAAACACACCACAGGTTCAGGTTGGGTGCATTCAGCTGTCCCCATTGCAGGAGCAAGCTCTGCAGGATAGGAAGGGGTCACCAGCTGGGCCGTGGAGTGAGATGAGCTGCACTCCTCCTCTTAGCTCTGTAGCCATACCTGCTCCAGCCCTGGACGGGGCCTCTGAGGTAGGTGCACTCTGAATGTCCCAGCTCTGAGTGGAGCTTCCTCTCCTTTGTGAAACAGCCCAGCAGAACGAGCCAGCAGGGCTTGTGAAAACCAATCAAGGAAGTCTTTGATTGGTGGTGGCACTGGCTCACTTAGAGGAGCAAGTTGCATGCCTTTTCCCCCTAGCTCCACAACTGCACTGTCAGAGACCCAAACAGAGCCACATTCTGAAGGTCCCAGCTCCATGCTGTGCTCCCTCACCCCCTGTGGGACTTGGAGGTACAAATCAAGGTAGCCCTCTGCTGGGGGTGGTGCTGGTCTTTGTCAGGGTGTAAGCCACTCGCCTCCCCCTAGCTTGGCAGCACACCGCCTGAGGTCCTGACAGGCAGCTCCAAGGGGGAAATGCTGAATGTTCCATTTCTGAGTTGTGCCCCTTCCCAGAGTAGCTGCACCCACAAGGATGGTGCCAGCAGGACTTGGAGGAACAGAGCAGTGCAGCCCTCTGCTGGTGGTGGGAGGGGAGGGAGCTGCTCATCTTCCTCTAGCTCCTAGGTGTGCCACCAGAAACCCTGAGGGGGTGGACTGAAGGTCTCAGCTCTGAGCTGTGCCCCCTGCCTCCCACGGAATTGCACTTAGCAGGCTGGAACTAGTAGGATGTGGGAATGCAAATAGAGGCAGCCCTCCATTGGGGGTGGCACAATCCTACAGGAGGGGAGCAAGCTGTATGCCTCTCCCTCTCTCCACTGCTACCTGCTGCCAGAGACCCCGACAAGGGCGTCTTTCACTGGGGGTGGCACCTGCCTAACCTGTGGGAAAGATTAGCCCTTGTCTCAAAGCCACTCAGTTCAATGACCATCTGATTGTCTATCTGTAGTTTCTCCCCAAAAGAGCTCCCCTCAGGTCCCTGTTTGGTGCAGCCAACAGTGCTTACTGCTGGACTTGAGTTTAGCAGGGTTGTGTCCCCAGTATTTGGAGGACTAGTTTAGTGCACTTACCCCTGTTGGTGCTGTAAGAATAAGAGAGCCCGACCTTGGAAGATGGTGCCTGAGGCTGGTGTAGGATGTTGGCTCAGGACCGGGACCTCAGTAGCTAACCCTCTATATCTCTCTGCAGAGCCACTCTGCCCACATACTAGTATTTTTATGGCTTCTGTATGCCCTGAATCTCCGTCCCTTTACTGGAGCTCCAGGTGCGCAGGTTGTGAGGGGCCAGCCTTGTCTGCACGCACCAGTAGGGAGCTCTCGCGGTGCTGAGCTTGGTCCTGCCAGGTGGTTGCTTGGCCTATGCTGGAGCTTGGTGCCCTGCGGCTCCACCTGGTGCACTGAGCTACCAGGGAGCCTCAGGGGTGGCGAGGGGCACAGGTGAGTGCCCAAGAGCAAGCTCCTGGGTGGTGGCCCTTTAGGAGAGCACTGGGATTCTAGCAGACTCCCTCCTCTTCCCAGTGGACAGAGTCCCTGCAGATTTTGGCTGGCAGATGCTATGCAGGCCCCTCTTCCCAGCCCTGGTGCTCTGGTTTGGGGGTCTTGCTGTGGGGTTGGGACCCCATTCTACTCAGGGGGGACTTTGCAGCTGTGATAACCCTCCAGCTTCTCAGCCACTGAGACTGGGTGCTGGGACCAGCCTTCTCTGTATCTCTGCTCCTCTTTCCAGTCTCTGAGTAGCTTCTTCAGTAAATGCTCGGATCTAATACTCCTGTTTGGGTGTCCTCCACTTCTTTACTCAGCTTTCTCTACATTTTAGCTGTACATCCGGTTCGGTGCCAGGTGGATGTGTGTGTGTGTAGCTTCCACCTACCAGCACCCATTTTGGATCCTCTAACGCATGTCTTTTCTTGATATTCCACCTACATGCTTACCTTGGAGATATTGTGGTTTGGTTCCAGACCCTCACAAAAATAAGAGAGAATATTTCAAGAAAGCAAGTCACACAAATATTTTTGTTTCCCTGTAAATATAAAAGTTATGCTCTCACGATATTGTAGTCTGTGTGTAATAGCATTGTCTAAAAATTGCATCATAATAAAAAGACTTTATTGCTAAAAATGCTACCCATCATCTGAGCCTTCAGTAAGTCATAACCTCTTTAGCCATGTGCCATTATAATAGTCTGGCCTCGATATTGATGGCTGCTGGCTGATTGGGGAGGTGGTGGCTGAAGTTTGGGGTGGCTGTGGCAATTTCTTACACTAAGACAACAATGGCGTGTGCCGCATGGATTGACTCTTTCACAAGTGATTACTCTGTAGCATGTGATGCTGTCTGATAGCATTTTACCCGCAGCAGAACCTTCATATATTTTCTTCGTGGCTGAGTGACTTTAGTGTGTTCTAAATAAGTGTACGTATTACCAAAACATTACAATGGGCATATACACTCAGACATACATTAGCTAAGAAAGTTGGGAAATGTTCACATCCGCAGACCTGTAAAAGTTCCACAGAAGGCAAATAAATGATGGAGAGAATATAAACTTCTTCATAAACACATGTCATCACATAAAGTTAGCGATGTTTCTGCTGGATTACATGCTACCCCCTGGAGAGTCCTACATCTCCCTACTGATGATTTTCATCACACTAGTGCTCTACCGTGTGTCCTGATGTGATCCAGAAGCTTTTGGCAGTAACTAGTCTGTTTGCTCTACTCTATCTGGACAGCACATAGGCTTTTAAACTGTACACCTGCCTTCCTCCCTACCTGGTAGACATTCTTATTTATTACGTATTAACTTAAGGAATGCTTGTCATTTCCAGGATGGTAGAGGAAGCTCTAAAGTAGGTTCCATGGGGAGAATGGGATACTAAGAGAGATCTACTGTGAACTCATTTTGTTAAGAGATCTTCTGTGAACTCATTTTTGTCCTGAACCTCAGGGTTTCAGACAAACCAGTTTGTATTGGTAAATATGCACCCACTACAGGCTAAATACAGAAAACTCGCTTTTATCCCAAACCAATAAAATAAATATTTTATTTTGAACTCTTCTGTTTAGTAGTAATTGATGGTAATAGTATTTTTCGTAATGTTTTCTACATAATAAAACATGATGTTCATTTTCTTTTTAAGTTTGTTAGGCTGTAGTCCATTTGAAAATTGTTCCAACAGTAATAATTTCTGTAAACCAACTTTCAGTTAATGTGCTTATTCAATTAACTTGACACTATTTTTGGAATTGCCAAATTATTTTCAGACTTAATTGTATTTTTAGGAGATGTATATATTGAGGACAGAGTCAGACAGATTTCAGATTGAATCCTTTTTCTGCCATCTACCTCACAATCTAGGGCAAACTGGTTAACCCTCTAAGACCATTCCTTCATTATTAAAGGAAGAGGGTGATGAGAATGTTGCATAGAGACAGTTTGTGTGAATATGTTTGTGTAACATCAAGCCCGTGAGAGAGCTTAGCATTTTTATTATTATTGCTGCAATGCTTCTAAATCTTTTGAGAGGATGACTTCATTCTTTTGCAAGGTAATTTTGCATTGACATTAATGAAAATACCTAAGACATATATGTGTGTGTACACATTACCAAATGTAGATATACTGCGTGTGATCTAAATATGCTGAGTATTTTATGGTTAGATTATTTTAGGGCACCAGGTAAAAATAAATGCATAACAACCTGACTGATTACTGCTATTTTTAGATAACCTGTTTTCCCAAAAGGCTTAAAATATTCTTTGAAGTGTTCATGGTTTAATATTCTCTTTCCAGAAGTTTGGTTTCCAGAAATGATTGGCTTAGAAAATCTGGGACATGATGATATATTGAGTTGAAACTTAAGAAAAGTTAGTTAAGTGTACAATCAAAACTGACTTTCCATCTGGGAGAGCAGCCCAAGCCATGCTGTGTATTCTCTCACCAAGCTGTATATTACCTGACTTTAATATTATTGTAATTTATCATATTTATCGATTTTCTCAGGTCAATACAACAACCCATGTATCAGGTACCAAGATAGAAAATGAAGAAAAGTGAGGGAAAAAGTCATTTTTATTATCTTTATCCCCACCCCCTTTTTGAGAGCTAAATGAAGATTCAATTTCTTATTCTGGAAGTCTCTGCTCTGAAAACATAACTATGACGAATCTGAATTATATAATTGAGAACTTGAATGGCAGGCTTGCCTGCGATTCATTTTCACATAATGGACCAGAGAGACCACTTGAAGTTGCATTAATAAGGCTTGTACAGGGTAGAAGTAGGTCTTTCCTGATATTGGTACATGGGTTTACATTTGGCAAGGGGAATCCAGTAAGTGAAAATTCTGGTACTGACAATTCCGTGAATCACATCTCACCCCTAGGAAAGGTTTTAATGAGTTAATGAATGCAAGACATGGCCATATATTTTCCATTCACACATTTTAAAACACATGCTAGAAAGACCTTTTATTTTATTTTTTTAATGAGGCAATCTTTGAAACCAATGTTTCATAAACTTGCATAACGATTTTTCTCTCTTAGACACAGAAACAAAGATTAGAAATCAAGCCATCTTTTGAATAAAGGTCAAAACATCTTTTTAAGAAGAAAAGTCTGAAATTCATGAATAATTTTTTCAATGTAGAAACAGATAATTTGACTAAGTTATTATATAATTTACATTTCATAAGATCTGTGAATTTATGAATAGATTTTAAAAATCTTTTCCATTAGCTTTTAGGGATTTTAAGGGAAAAGACTATACATTTTACTTGTTTTTGTCTTTCTTTAAAATTTCAGTTTACATTCAACTTTTTTTGCCAGATGCATTTCAGGTGTACAACACAATGGTTAGACAATCATATACTTTACAAAGTGGTCCCCGTGATATTTCAAGTACCCACCTGATACCATACATATCCTATATAATAAAAGGCTAATATGGAAATAGACTGAATGGCGGAACAACCAGTCGCTACGATGCTCAATGACCACCATGGAGCAGACACTCAACACAGGAGCTGCCCCCTGGTGGTCAGTGCCCTCCCACAGAGGGAGCGCCGCTCAACCAGAAGCCCTGAACTGGGGTCACAGCTGGCTAGTGCAGCAACGGTGGCAGGAGTCACTCCCGCCTCTGCAGTAGTGCCAAGGACGTCGGACTGCCGGCTTCAGTCATCAGTCGGACATCCCCAGAGGGTTTCTGGACTGCGAGAGGGCACAGGCTGGGCTGAGGGACCCCCCTCAAGTGCACGAATTCCGTGCACCGGGCCTCTAGTTTATTATAATACTACTAGAGGCCCGGTGCACAAATTTGTGCATGGATGGGGTCTCTCTGCCTGGCCAGCAATCGGGGCCCATCGGGGTTGGGCCAGCGGGAGGGAGACGCCACAGGAGGCTGGATGGCCAGGGAGAGGGGCCATGGGAGGTTGGCTGGGCTCCCCTATTAAGCCAATCGGAGCTGGCTGGCTGTGGGGAGGGACTGGGGGAGGTTGGCTGGCCACTGGAAGTTGGCTGTGGGAGCATACTGACCACCAGGGGGCAGCTCCTGCATTGAAGTTATTGACCATATTCCCCATGCTGTATTTTACATCCCCATGACTATTTTGTGACTACTAATTTGGACCTCTTTCACGATTTTCACCCAGTCTCCCAACCCTCTTCCCCTCTGGCAACCATCAGTGCGTTCTCTCTATATAAGAGTCAGTTTCTGTTTTGTTTGTTTGTCTATTTTGTTCTTTAGAGTCCACATATACATGGAATATATGGTATCTGTCACTTGTTTTCTTCTTTTTAGAGTATTATAAAACATAAGTGTGCCAAGAAAAAAGGTGAGTATATTTTGAAGTGATATCCATTATCTTCATCAGAGCTATTCCTTTTTTCTGATCCTAGGAAATAGGTATATTCCACTTCTTGACAGTCATATCAGCAATGATAGGTGGATGTGTATTGAACCTGGAGGTGGCGTGCAGTTGCTCTAAAATGAGGTTTACCCAACATTAGTGCCATAGTGGCATTGTGAGAACTTCTTATGCACCAGCCACTCACAGGACCTGGGCAGGGGGGTGCTCCAGGGCCTTTGTGTGTCCAAGTGACCTCATGCATGCAGCAGGGGTGATGCCCGTGTGTATTTGCTCACAAATTCAGAACCTTGTCTGTTGCAGGATGGTTCTTTTGGTTCTTTGGTCTCTCTACATCTGTGCCATCCCCAAATCCAAATCTGGTTCCTTCTGCCTCTACATTTCATCTCTGTCCAGGGTTGAGTACCTGACATCAAGACTACTGTGATGTCCACAGTGGTCTTGTCTTTCAAAATTCTTCCTTCAGTGTTAGATGATGGTAGAATTTTGAGAAACTGTTTTAATCGCTGAACCTAATGTATTTGTCTCTTCAACTATGGCCATTTTCAGTGTGTCATGCTGCCAGATTCAGTTGTTGATACACTTAAATACTACTTAAGTAGAGCCTTTGTTGGTGTCTTGGTGGCTCGTCTGCCTTCCTATCAGAGTAATTTTTAAAAACATTTATATCCTTAAGAGTTTTGAATCTGCAGGCAAAACTCACCTGGCATTTTTTGGTTTCTCCTTTGTGATCTATTGGTTCTAGGCCAATGGTTCTTACATTTTTGGCACCTGGCCACAAGACTTCATTGAACTACATAAGTCTCTTTTCCAACTTGCCATGGCCAGGAGCCACCCAACACCATCAAGCCCTTCTAAAAGTAAACTGTTCCGAGGAAATGACAGCATTTTCCACCACACACGCAGGCTTAAGCATTCTTAAGCCTCTTGCCTTCCCTCAGCAGGAATGAGCACCCATTGATCTCTACAGTCAGCATTGGAAGTCCTTGTTCAATAGTCAATGGGCTAGTGATTGGATGAATCCCTTCTTAAGAAAGGAAGGCTGCACCTAGGAACTCTGGAAAGCATGAAGGTGAATTTTAGAGCTTTCTTGGGTATTTAAGAGAAACAAGAGGCTTTTTTTTTTTTTTACTTTCTGGATTTCTTGGAAAGTAAGACTGTTTCTAGAAGCTGTGATTTTGTCAGAGTACCAAAATTCATGATCATATCTGTGACACTTTTACACGCTAAATAAATCAAGAAGACTAATTTTTGAGTCATAGAAGATTTTTTTCTAGTGGAAAGAACTAGGGCTTTCTATTCATTTAATCTCAGCTTAAATACTACTTATTTAAGTAGTATTTAAGTTTGAGCAAGTTATACAATGTCAGAACCTAATATTTTAAGTGGAAATGGGATGATGCTTACCTTGAAGAATTGTTGTGAGGATCATTAATGAGTCAGGCTTATTATCCAGGTGGTGCCAAAAAATGGTGGTGCTTTTTTCTCTTCCTCTCCTCTCCTCTCCTCTCCTCTCCTCTCCTCTCCTTTCCTCTCCTCTCCTCCCCTCCCCTCCCCTCCCCTCCCCTCCCCTCTCCTCTCCTCCCCTCCCCTCCCCTCTCCTCTCCTCTCCTCCTTTTCTTTTTCTCTTTCTTTCTTTCTTTTGGCTATTAATATGAATTGGGTAAAGTGATGAGAAAATAAATTATGCTGGATGTGGAGATCCCCAGATATTGGAAATACCAGCTTTAGAGCCAATTTTTTTGTTACTTTTAAAAACTTCAGAGGATCTTTAATATTGAGCTTTTATTTTTGTTGATACAGAGATTATATGGAATCATTCTTGCTCCAAAGCAAACATAGATTAGGCGTTGATCAAGAACATATGTGTCATCCATTTTTATATTTCTTTTTTAAAATATATTTTATTGATTTCAGGGAGGAATGGAGAGGGAGAGAGAGGTGGAAACATCAATGATGAGAGAATCATTGATTGGCTGCCTCCTGCATGCCCCACCCTGGGGATCGAGCCTGCAACCTGGGCATGTGCCCCAACCAAGTATCAAACCTTGACCTCCTGGTTCATAGGTCATTACTCAACCACTGAGCCATGCTGGCTGGGCTATTTTTATATTTCTTATAAGTCCAGGAAAACCAACAGAATTTGCATTTTGAAGGTGGAGGACTCTATATGCATTTGCTCTTCCTGCATTTGTTTTTTTCTTCCCCCATCCGTGGTTAATTTCCATCTCATGCATGTAATACACTCTACATTTGGAGTACTGCTTCATTCCTACTCAGAGCTACAGTCCTTGACCTGTAATGATGAATCCAAAAAAAAAAACTAATATAGAATCACAGATGGTGCAAATATTTGAAAATAAGTAAATACAATCTAGGATTAGTTGCTTGGGCTCTGAAATGTCAGCTTCACATTGCTTATTGGTCACACAGGCAATTTTAGTTAAGGGATAACCCTGGACAAAAGCATCCTGATGTAAAATTGCTGCATTGGATTTATGCAACGTAACAAGCCCATCATTGTTATATAAACTCCAAAGTGAGTGTCTCTGTAAAAAGGTAAAGGTGCTTCAGAGAGGGCACAAAGTACCAAGAAGTTACACAGGGGATAAAAAATTAAGTAGTTATCATAACATGGAACTGCTACACACTACCATCTGCTGACTTCCATTTAAAGCCGAATTTTAAGGAGAAAATATCCATTCTTATGGGTATGCTCTCTGTAGGCACATATTAAATGACCTGAGTATGGAAAGTAATGGTCAAATTGCCAGCATAACATCCTTAGATAGTGATTATTAGTAATGGGCTTTGTGTGTCCATTTTTCTGTCTGAGAGATTTAAACAATAGCATCAAATTTTCTCTCAGTTTGCCCCTTTAGAAGATGCAATTCTTTTAAAAGGATCTTAAAAATCACCATGGTGATTATGTCAACTGGTTTACTGATAAACCAACTGAGAATGATAAATGCTAGCTTAGTCAAGGTCATAAGACTGGTGAATTTGGTCAGTTGGAAAGCAGACCTCTTTGCTCTTGGTTTGGGACTGGTAGAAGGAGCCTCCCTCAATCAATCATTAGGCTCACATAAACCTATTTTTGTTGTTGTTATCAGTATTAATGTAGTAAAAAGAAAAAGTGGTCGGGTATTAAAATGGGAACGTTCCAGTGGCTTAAAATATCTTGTTGTTTTTATGTTTAGTTTTTAAATTATTTTTTTAGGCAGCTGGTTTAATAAGATTAGATCTGTTATGCAGGTACTATCTGGAAGTATCAAGGAGCAGATGGTCACATGTAATGGTTAAGATGAAGCTTAAATTTTCTGATGTTGGTATGATGGAGTGGCAGAGAATAGGAAGAGCTGCTGCAGGTCATATATGAAGTTCTCAAGGCAGCACTGACCCCTATCAAAGCATGTGTTTACAAGTACAAATCCCAGCTCTCATGTGTCTGTATAGTGAACTTATGTCAAGGATTTCACTCATTAGTCAAGTAGAAACATCAAGATGATGGAGCTTGTTTAAAGAGCATTTGAGGAAGAAAGATTTATATAGTCAGAAAAGGAATGGTGTACAGTACTTTCAAAATTAATACAAACTGGTGAATATTCAACATTTAACTATTGGGTTATCTCTTATGGCAGACAGAAAGGGTTTGCAACGTATCTATCTGCTCCAATTAACAAACAACTTTATAGACTCTGGGCTGATGCCAATCATAAATGGTAAATACAAGAAAGATAAAATGTCCAAAAGGAGTCTGATCGTTGTGAGTTGTGTGGGCTGATTAGATAATCCCTCAGTCTGACATTGAAAGAGATGCACATGCAGTCATACCTAAGTTTTATTTCCAAGCTCTCGAAAATTTCTTAACCTTCTCAACCTCAAAAAACAACAACAAAGGTACAGTGTGGGCCGACTCTTGATGTCCCAGTGAGGTTCTGAAGCAACTTCATCAAAGCTGTCTGTGGAGCTGGGAGTGTCGGATCCCATCCCCTGGCAGTGAGGTCCTGGGACGCAGCCAATCTACCTCTGTCAAACAGGAGCTGCGGAAACAAAGGGTTTGGCGTGCTGCAGAACACACACACATTCCTGGGGCCTGGGGAACCCTGACTTCCCGATGAAGTGCTCTGTCTCACTATCATTATCTTATCTAACCTAAGAATTCCAGGTTAAGTTGTAAAAGCAATAGCTCATTCAAATGCACAGGAAGGTTGATTCCTCCTGATAAAACCAAATGCTCATCCCAACAAGTTGGTCCAGGTGGTTTTGAATGATAGAAGAGAACAATTTGGTGATTTCAAATAGCGCTTTGTGAAGAAGATAAAATAGCATAATTGAACAGAAGGTGAAAAGCTGTTCTCTAGGAGTTAGCAAAATAAGGTTTCAGATCAAGTTTCATGGTGGTTGTCCTGGAGATGGTTGCTTTCAGAGCTGTCATTAAGAGACAGAGAGCTCCTCTCCCCACCCATCTCACTGAAGACATAAGTTATTCTTCACTTGTCACTCACTTTTTATTTTTTTAATATTTTATTAATTTTTTACAGAGAGGAAGGGAGAGAGATAGAGAGTTAGAAACATTGATGAGAGAGAAATATCCATCAGCTGCCTCCTGCACAACCCTTACTGGGGATGTACCTGCAACCAAGGTACATGTCCTTGACTGGCATCAAACCTGGGACCTTTCAGTCCGCAGGCTGACGCTCTATCCACTGAGCCAAATCCATTAGGGCAGTGGTGTAACTTTATAAAGTGGACTACAATGCAAAGTAGATACCACTGTCCATTGTGCACGTTCCTATTATGATAGTTTTCTCCTTCATTCACCTCTTGGGCCAAATGGAAGTTATTTAACAAAGAGGGAAAGAGGGGATGCTATCTCAGAATGAAGACCCCTGCATAAGCTGATGATGGGAAGTTTCTTTCCTGTGCTCCCCAGTCCTCCATTCTGTTTGTTCTGCTTAAAATACTGCTTCACACCATCTTGCTTCATCTTCATGGTTGATGGGGACACAGAAACGAAGACGTCCCAAGTGGTAAACTTTGCTCTACCACCTCAGAAGACTGATGTGGCATACACCACATGGACCATCCCACCAGTCCTTTTTGGAATATGAAAAATGTATATATGTTCACACACACGCACACACACACACACACACACACACACATCAACTAGGGGAAAATAATTTACTTGAAGATATCTCTTGGTATGATAAAGTAAATCATGCAGAACTAGTTGTGAGCATACTTTAATCTACTTTCTCTTACTCAAAGCAGAAAAGAACATAGCGACAATTATCCACTACTATATTATGATTTCATTCAACCCTAAAATGGCACATAAGAATGGTATTTCATTTGTTAGAAATGGAGTCTTCATTAACATTCCAAACTCTGTGAAAAAAATCCCATTCTTCCAAATTGATTGTGACTTGTGATGATTGTGAATAAAGTTACGTGTAGCGTTTTAAGCATTCCTATCTTGGTGGTTTGTGCTAAGTGCCCTTCAAACCCTTCAACTGTGATCCCATAGGACTTTTTTCTCAGCTCCATCACACTTTGTAATTGCCTGCTTACTGGTCTCTCTCCAACTCGCTATGTCTCCTGGGGGCAGCTATATCTCAGACTGGACTTTGTTAGTTTTGAAGCATTAATGAGGACATTTCAAAAACATATTTGTGAATGTGTGTTTGTAGTAGAAATAATTTGAATAAAAAGGAGTGCAGCATTTAGGCAAAGGGGCCATCCAACTCTTGGTTAAGCTGATTAGTTTTTAAAATAGCTCCCAACCTGTGGATTAGTGTAAGGGTACTAGGCAAGGTGGGCTGAGGAGGCCGGGGTGAGCTAATTTGTGTAGGTGGAATGAGTAGTTAGCCTTTGGTATCTAATCTCACAGAAAAAAAATCTAGAGTGAGTTGATGCATAGGACAAGAACTCCAAAAGCTAGATAGAGAGAGTTTTAAAGAAAGCTTGAAGAGCAGTGGAGAACAGAATGCGGAGGGTACCAGGCTTGGAGGGGACTACGTTTCTGTGAGCCTGTAAAGGGCTCTATGGAGATAATGCCAGTTGAGACTTCCTGTGGGACCAGGCAGCAATGAGCACAAACTAAACTGACAGGGGAGTGTATTGCAACATTAGTTTTAATTTCAAATACATTTAGTGTCTGGACTTGAGGCCCAGACATGGGAAGCAATAGACAACTCAATTACTTTTCTGAATAAGCAATTGCAAGAAAGTCTATAAAACCTAAGAAGAAGAGTAATGGCCTTCAAGGGTAGTGTCTATCCTAAGGGACATCATGGGTCAGAAGGGACACAGTACTTTAAACTCATGCCCAGTCACCTGAATGATGTAAGCTTTGGCTATTTTGTTTTTCACCACAATGTAGTTTATTGGCAGGAATTCTGTGCTGCCTAATGAGGAGTCACTGCACCTGAGCTGACTATGCTAGGCTGCATCGGGTAGGGTAGAAGAAGAGGAAATTTCAAAAGGAAGGAAAAAGAGAAAAAGGTTGCATGATGACCTGTGGATTTCTTCTCTCTCTTGGACTTTTACAAGATGACAGCAGCAGCAACCAGGGACTTGACAAGAGTAACATTCCCTTTGGAACTGCCCCAGAGGAATGTTCCCATTTATCACAACTGTGCAGAACTCGTACACAGGAGAGCTATAGCTGGCAGAGCCATGCCAGCCGTAATTAATGGCCCAGGCCAATATCAGTCTTTGAAGTACTCGGATATTAATAAATGTTAGATAAGAAAGGCAGCTATTTATCTCTTCACCCAATACAGTTATACAAGAGATGGATATCTTAATGTAAACATTTGCAGCCTCACATATTGTTACAATTTCTGAATTGTGACTGGTGACAGCAGGTTGCCTTGAGTAATTGCAATGAAACAGAATAATCTAGTAAAAGCTATTGTTACCTTAAGTAATACTATTCTGCGAAATATAGCTACTAGTAAGAAAAAATAATACCAGTTTTTAATTACATATATAAAGAGCCAGGGGCCATTGCAACCGAACGGATGACCAAACAGGCTTCGTGGGGCAACCAGGCCAGTAGGGGGTTAGTGAAGGATGACCAAACGACTGAACAGCAGGCTGTGTGGGGCAACCAGGCCGGCAGGGGGGGTAGTGAGGGGCAACCAAACAACCCAACACCAGGCTTTGTGGGGCAACCAGGCCGGCAGGGGGTGCAGTTGGTGGCCACCAGGCTGGCGGAGGGGCAGTGAGAGGCAACCAGGCTGGCAGAGGGGGGACAGTGAGGGGCGACCAAGTCAGCAGGGGTGGCAGTTGGGGGCGACCAGGCCAGCAGTGGGGGCAGTTGTGGGTGACCAGGCCAGCAGGGGGAGCAGTTAGGGGTGACCAGGCCGGCAGAGGGGGGTGACCAGGTTGGCAGGGGGGGGCAGTTGGGGGCAACTTGACCAGCAGGCAGAGGTGGTTAGGGGCAGCAGGGCCAGTAGGGATGATCAGGCAGGCAGGCAGGTGAGCAGTTAGGAGCCAGCGGTCCTGGATTGTAAGAGGAATGTCTGACTGCAGTTTTTTAGGCCCAATCCTTGGCCTAAACCAGCAGTCAGAAATCCCCCTATGGGTCCGGGATTGGAGAGGGTGCAGGCTGGGCTGAGGGGACTGCCCCCTACCCCATGCACAAATTTCATGCACCAGGCCTCTAGTGTAATATAAAAGAAACGAGGATATTGAAAACCTTAAAGGATTTTTTTGCCAAGTTTCATCATTACTCGAGAAAACAATTCTTTAATATAGCAGTCTTTTTTTATATAGCAGTCTTTTTATGTTAATAAAATAAGTTATTGCATGAAAATAACATTGCTTGATATTTTTATTTTCATAATTAAATCAGAACTATAAAGTAAGGTAGATCACAGTCAGATTATAACTTTTGAGTTCTCAACTCATAAGTGCTATGACATTGTTTGAAAATATCCCATGCTTAGAATTCACAGCAGGTTAACTGCCTTTTCCCAAGAGTTTGCTTTTATTAATAAGAATGTTTTTGTTTGTTTGTTTGTTTTTAACCTTTAGATTAAGCATGCAATTTATTTCAGGAGCATCTGCCCTGATCAAAAACTTTGAAGGCTGAAGTGCATTGTATAATAAGGGAGAAGTTAAAGTCAAGAATTTAAATTTTCAACACCTATTAACATATTTAGAGCATTTCAATAAAGAAATAAATGTAGTGACAAAAGTTTTAAAGTATTATGATGGAGTCTTTACTAAAAAAGAACTCTGAGAATTTTAAGTAACCATTTAACCAACTTTGTTATGCAGAAAAATTATCCCTAGAGTCCAAAAAAATTATGGATATTAAAAAATGTAATGTTTAAGTTATTAGTGATAAATATTTTCACTTTGTGTCAATTTATATTAAAGCTGCAAGTTTGTCAATTCCTGAAGAAAATTGCATTGAGTGTGTATGGGTTTTTAGAGCTATGGTTAACAAACCAATAGGAAAATGACATAAATATAGATATTTAATGTTATCTAATTGGGCATAGATGGACATGGTGGATATGGATTTACTCAGTGTAGCAGGAACTCCAGGGAGCTAATTTTAACAAAAGGATGTAATCTGGACAATATTACATACCGAGGGCACTATATTTAGAGGTAATGACTATAATTATCAACCTATTAGTAGTGACTGTAATGCAAGTGTGTTTTACTGGAGTATCCAGGAATTATCCTCATTCTCTGGTGAAAAATATTAAAACCACTTTCAAGAATTAAACTGATAATCGTATAACAGAGCAACTCCCCACCAGCTCTGGCTTACAATAAATCCACTCTATTGTGTTAATTATGAATTTCGCAAAAGTCATTAATCAACAGAATTTTTAAAAAGTCTATTAGATTACCTTACTTATTTCTCTTTAGCAATAGAACTGAAAGTTTCTTTTATTTTTCCCCCTACTATTTATTTCTTACCACTCAGTCACTCCATTGTTTTTATTTTTTTTTATTCCTGGTCTTAGTTCTCTTTGCTTGATTCTATTTTTCTTATAAAATTATTTTCACATGCAAGTTTGTCTATGTAGGAAGAATAAGAGTATATTTTAGATGCTTGGACCCACAAACAATTAAAGATTGAAACTTATGCACCAGGAGCTCAGCTATTTACTGAATTTACATTGCTGAAGATGACATGATAGGACTTTCAGAGCCTAAAGTGGAATACAGGCAGAAACAGATCAACACAGTGTTTTGGTAAATGTAATAATATTTGCAACAAATGCTGTGTGTCCTTGTGAGAGCTTTGCTTTGCTCATTCTCAGTGGTTGGAAGTGGGGGAATCAAAGAAGACTTCCTGGAGGAGGTGACTTTTGACTTGAGACTTGAAACATGAACAGGAAAGAGGATAAATAAGGTGGGATGGCAATCATTTCAAGAAGTAGGTAGCATCATGCACAAATTGTATAGATCCCAATCACTTAGTACTTATGGGGCTATTACAAGCAATTTTTGTGTGAATGCCATGTAAAGTTCAAGGAAATTGTATGTGATGAGATTGGAGAAGCAGTGTCATAGAAATCATTGTCCTTGTAGGATATTCACTGAGCAGCGTGGGCTCTACCCTGGAAGATGGGAAATCTATTGGAAGACTTTAAATAGGTGGTTGACACGATGGCCTTTAGATTCTACATGTTGGCAGCAGGATGTAGGATGACTTAGAGTTGTAATATACTATGGTAGAGAGTCTAGCCAGAGGCTGACAGCAAAGTTTTGATGAGATATAAAAGCAACTAGACTAAAACTGTGGTTGGAAGGAAAGGATAGAAGTAAAGAGATTGAAATATAGCTTCAATTCCTCAGGGCTTGCTAATCAAGTTGAATGATACATCATCAGGGCTGGATATTTGACTGTGGATCTATTTTGAGAGAGTAGGATACGTCCAGAATGCCTCTAGGTTTCCAGCTCTGATACGGGGAGAGACTAGACAAGCCGTGGGCAAACTACGGCCTGCGGGCCGGATCCCGCCCGTTTGAAATGAGTAAAACTAAAAAAAAAAAGACCATACCCTTTTATGTAATGATGTTTACTTTGAATTTATATTAGTTCACACAAACACTCCATCCATGCTTTTGTTCCGGCCCTCCGGTCCAGTTTAAGAACCCATTGTGGCCCTCGAGTCAAAATTTTTGCCCAGCCCTGCTCTAACCTGTTTTTGTCCAGTCCCTTCTCCCAGCAGGAAACAGGCTTGGAGAGTGTTAAATGCAGCCTTGTTGCAAAGCTGAATAAATGGCAGAGCAGAAGTCAAAGTTCTGTTACTGGTCTATAACAGTGGTTCTCAACCTTCCTAATGCCGCGACCCTTTAATACAGTTCCTCATGTTGTGGTGACCCCCAACCATAAAATTATTTTCATTGCTACTTCATAACTGTAATTTTGCTACTGTTATGAATTGTAATGTAAATATCTGATATGCAGGATGTATTTTCATTGTAACAAATTGAACATAATTGAAGCATAGTGATTAACCACAAAAACAATATGTAATTATATATGTGTTTTCTGATGGTCTTAGACGACCCCTGTGAAAGGGTCGTTCGACCCCTAAAGGGGTCGCGACCCACAGGTTGAGAACTGCTGGTCTTTAAGAACCTATAAACTTTAACACCCTTACACTTCTGAACTCCTCTCCTCAAACTCTCTTTTACTCATGCCTTTCAGCCTTAGATACTACTTAGATTGTGGTGAAGGTGCCCAGTTAAATGTCTGAAGTCTGGATTGTGTGTGTGTGTGTGTGTGTGTGTGTGTGTGTGCGCGCGCTGTGTTATCCAGTGATGGCGTACCTTTTGAGCTCGACGTGTCAGCATTTTGAAAACCCTAACTTAACTCTGGTGCTGTGTCACATATAGAAATTTTTTGATATTTGCAACCATAGTAAAACAAAGACATATTTTTGATATTTATTTATATATTTAAATGCCATTTAACAAAGAAAAATCAACCAAAAAATGAGTTAACGTGTCACCTCTGACACGCGTGTCATAGGTTCGCCATCACTGGTGTAGTCTTACTTCTGGAAAATATGTTTATTGCTTGTATAACTGCATATCACTCTACACAGATTCTGGAATTCTTGCAGTTCCTCAAGCATGCCTTTGCCCTTGTTGCTCTGTTAAGTCTGAAATTAACGTCTCTCAGGTATCTTCATGGGCTATTCCTTCAGTTTCTTAAAGACTTAGATCCAAGTACTTCTCATGCATTCTTTCCCTAGAAGAATGTACTTAAAATGTGTACCGCTTTCTTTCCAAGCGGTCTTCATTTTTCTCTGCAGCACTCACCACCCTCTAATATGCTTTCTTACTTATTGTTTGTGTTATTTTGCATCCCCTCCCAAGCATTGCAGAACATAAGTTCAGTGAGGACAAGGTGTTTCCTTGCCCCTTTTCATTACTAAATCTCTGGCACCTACCTTACAAAGTCCGGCATAGAATAGGCCAGTGGTCGGCAAACTGTGGCTCGCAAGCCACATGCGGCTCTTTGGCCCCTTGAGTGTGGCTCTTCCACAAAATAACGACTTCTGCGCATGGGCCACGAAGTTTCAATCACACTGTACGTGCACGCCCGCATGTGGTATTTTGTCAATTGGTTTGTGTGCCATGAGATTTAAAAAAAATGTTAAAAATCACTGCTATAGCCCTAGCTGATTTGGCTCAGGGGATAAAGCTTCGGCCAGTGGACTAAAGGGTCCCGGGCTTGATTGCGGTCAAGGGCACATGCCTGGGTTGCAGGCTCAGTCCTCAGTAGGGGATGTGCAGGAGGCAGCCAGTCAATGATTCTCATCATTGATGTTTCTATCTCTCTCTCCCTCTACCTTCCTCTCTGAAATCAATAATATATATATATATATA
>NW_005871711.1:95545-112394 GCF_000147115.1 Myotis lucifugus | reverse complement strand
TATAGACCACTGTTAACCACTTCCGTAATTAATGCAGTCTAGCCATGAGCTGCACTGGTCTCTTTAATTTGTTATTTATTTATGTAACTGTTTTTTTTACTTGTTTACTTACTTAATTATGTGCTTGTATGTATACATGTAGTTCTTTTTAACTTACAATCTGTTGTATATTTGTATGTCCTTGTTACGATAGCATGTGTAGTACGAACAATATCAGGATCTGGTGAATTCTATTATTTCTTTTAGAATCTATTGGCTCTTAAGCACTGAGAATAAAAAAAAACTATTATAAACATCTATTAAGTTGTTGTCATGAAATTTATATTTTTGGCTTCTACATTATGAATCACTCTTGTCATTTGAACTTCTAGACCTGAGATTGGAACACAGCAAATACCTGAGAGGACCTTTTTGAGTATGAGGACCATGCTGCTGTATTTTTATTCTAATATCCTACTTAATTTCTTAGTGTATTTCAGAGGAAATCTGTGGTTCCTGTAGAATTGAATATTTCTTGTTTCTGGTGGGGTTTTTATTGTTGTCCTCCTTTTTTTTATTCACTACCTTTGTTTATAGCTCCGTGCTCCTTTAAATTTGTATTTAGATTGAAAGATGATTTCTTTTTCATTCATTGTCATCATGGAATGGGTTAAAAATATCTGAGTTTCATAAGGCATACTTTCAGGTTGTAGATTTGAGTCTGAGTACATGTCAAATAGTATCCGCAGTCTTCTACTAACACTCTTGAGATCCAACACTGTCATAATACATAATGCATAATGCATACATAATGCATAATACATAAAGCACCCACAGTGCCTTAAAATAAGGCAGGAGGCCAGTCTCCTACAGAGCTGACCTTTCATCAACAGGAAGTCTATACCTTGTCTCTAGAGCGGAACAACTGTATTTTGAACTTAGATTATACAGAAATGACACCAACTCTGGATCTCATCACGATTTCTGTCCGTCAGTTTGTTGCATCTGAGAGCAGAGTACTTTCTGTCCCCCACAGTTCATCTAGTTTGCAGCAAGAAAGTGTAAGAGTGCAGCAAAACAAACAGCCTTTCCCAGCTGAACTCTATCTGCTCTGACCGATGGTGTGGTCGGGTGTCTTTTCCATCTAGAGCAGTGCCTCATTTGAAGAATGAAAGTATTGAGAGAGATCGTTTGTTGTACAGAAACATTTTTTCCCCTAAATAACCATTACTACTGCCAATCTCTGCTGTAATGCTTGCATTTTCACATAGGTGTACAAACAGCCCTGCAGTGAGATGAAACACCCAGCTAAGTCATTAAACACCTAGCATTTAATCTTTTTCTACATGGAGATTAAGAATAAACGTTGATAAAGTCACAGCAACGGAAGATTCATTCAGAAGAAAACCGTGGCATATTCTTGGTGTCTTTGGTGGAAATGACTGATTTATTTTGCAGAAGAATAAGATTTTATAAGACAATTATTTCCCTAAGCAGGTGCAGCACTTAGCATGATTATGAAACATCTGTCTGTTTATACTGCTAGGCTAATTCTCTGCCCATTTCTCTTGTCAATGCTTCTTGCCATTTTGATAGAACGCTCCAGCTAGACTACCCTGATGAATAGGGGTCAGGACTCTTCCAAATCCTGTTCTCATGTAACATGACTTCATTCTTCTTTATATTTGTATACTTGAGTCATTCCACATAATGGAGCTTACCATACTTTTCACATTAATTAAAACGAAGATGCTACCGACTGACTTGCCTAATATATTTTCATTTTCCTGAGGACATCAGGGTTTTATCCCCAAGAAATAACCCTAAGGGAGGGGAATAGGCATTCTTGTCATTCATTAGGAAAGAGAGAAAGCAGGAAGTTACTATTTGGAAACAAAGAAACTTCTTTGTTCCTCGATTCATAACACTTACCTAGTTCTATTTTAGATCATTCTGTTAATCCTATTAAGAAAACAATGGAACCTCAGCCATTATAAAATCTAAAAAATAAAAAAAACTAACATTAAAAAACCCCCAAACTATTTCAAAGCCATATTTTATTAATCCTCAACTAACCCCATCTCACAGTTTTCAAAACACAGAGCCATTGTGGTGGCCACTTTGAAGAGAGTTTAATTTTTTTCGTATCACTTAATGAAGTCTTAAAGTAGGATCTACTAATCGTGTCTGTGCATAAACAGCATAGGCAGTCAGTACAAGAAAAGGAAACAAGAATGATTCTTTGGCAAGTGAACTATTTATTTCCAAGAGCCTGTTTATCCTTGAAATGTGTAGAAATTCTTTTTTTTATTGTTGACACTGTTACAAATATCCCCCATTTTCTCTCCCTTTATCCCCCTGCACCTAGCACCCCCGCCCCCCCAGCCTTCACCACATTATTTTATGTGTCCATGGGTATGCATACATGCATATATGTTCTTTGGCTAATCTCTTCCAGTTCCTCACACCCCTCCCCTCCGAGATATGTCAGTCTGTTCCATGTATCCATGCCTCTGGACCTATTTTGTTCTTTGAAATCATATGATACCAGTCTTTCTCTGAATGGCTTCTTTCACTTAGCATACTAATCTCCAGTTCCATCCATGCTGTCTCAAAGGATAAGAGTTACTTCTTTTTTACAGTCATGTAGTAATCCATTGTGTAAATGTACCATATCTTTTCTTTTAATCCTCATCCAAGGATATGTTTCTATTAATTTTAGAGAGAGAGGGAGGAAGAGGAAGAGAGAGAGACAGAGAGAAACATATTGATTCTCCTGTATGCACCCTTACCAGGATTGAACCCACAACCTGGGTATTTGCCATGACTGGGAATTGAACCCGTGACCCGTGGGACAATGCTCCAACCAACTGAGCCACATCAGCCAAGGTTAAGCTACATAATTTTTATCCACTGATCTACAGACGGGCACTTGGGCTGTTTCCAGATCTTGGCTGTTATAAATAATGCTGCTATAAACATAGGGGTGCATACATTCTTTCTTATTGGTGTATCAGGATTCTTAGTATATATTCCCAGAAGTGGGACTGCTTGGTCAAAAGGCAGTTCCATATTTAATTTTTTGAAGAAACTCCATACTGTTTTCCATAGTGCCTGCACCAATCTGCATCCCCACCAGTAGTGCATTAGGGTTCCCTTTTCCCACATCCTCACCATCACTTGTCCTTTGTTGATTTATTGACGGTAGTGATTCTGACAGGTGTTATAATCACTTATGGTAGTTTTAATGGAATTGTTCCACCTTATGCTCCGTGCTCAGCTCCAGCCCCTGTCCTCACAGTGGAGCAATAAGAGGAGAGAGGAAGCTTGATGTGCTCTCAGCAGGAATATTTTTGCATATTCACAATTGCTACTCCATCAGGAAATCTTGAGGTTAAAAATCTGTATTTGAATTAGAAAAATATCAGGGAATTATAGGATGAGAATGTTGTTCACTTCCTCTTACATTAGTATTTTTCTGTAAAATATAGTGTCCTAAGGTTTCCAGATGTGGCTTCTGAGTTATTAAGGATTCTAAATTTTATGTTAAATGAGTACTTTGCATTCTTAAAATGCTAATTACCATGATTATTTAAAAGTTGATCAAAACTCTGCCACAGATTCATAATCCAGTTCCATTATTTAATTAATTAAAAATTCAAGAAAGAAAGGCTGCTGATTTTAAAGTTGAGCGATTTCCTATGACTTAGCAAATGATAGTCCGCTGTCCCTGGTTTAGCAGTAAATGAAAAATACCTGCTAATTACGAACAGGGAACTAATGGTTTTGTGGAATTGAACTGATCTCAATTTTCTGATTAACATCCTTAGAATTGCAAATTTATCTAATTCAGCTTCTTAGAGGATTTTTTTTAATTGCATAGCTTTGGTTTAAATATTTCCAATGGACCGATTTGTGATTATTTTTTTTTTCCTCTGGAAAGTGTATATCTCTGACAGTTGTATTTATTTATTAGGGGTGGGTGGGTTCATTATTTTCAGTTTAAATTGGAATCTTTATAGTTTTACTTACTTTTCTGTATCTCTGCCCAGAGCAAGACATTTATTTTTATTTTTAATGTTTCCCCCCCAATTTTTTTATTGTCTAAAGTTTTACGTATGTCTTCTTTTTCCCCAATTGACCCCCCCTCTCCACCTTCCAGCCATTCCCACCCCAGGCAAGCCCCTGCTGCCCAGGTGCCTGTGACCATTGGTTATGCTAATACACATGCATACATGTCCTTTGGTTGCTCTCTAACTCCCCCCCTCCCCTACCATTTGTCTCTGGATCTATTCTTGTTTATCAAATTATGTTGATCATTATATCCCATATATGAGTGAGATCGTGTGATATTTATCTTTCTCCAACTGGCTTATTTCCCTTAGCATAATGCTCTCCAGTTCCATCCATGCTGCTGCAAATGGTAAAAGTTCCTTCTTTTTTATAGCAGTGTAGTATTCCATTGTGTAGATGTACCACAGCTTTTTAATCCACTCATCTGCTGATGGGCACTTATACTGTTTCCAAATCTTAGCTATTGTAAATTGTGCTGCTATGAACATAGGGGTGTATATATCCTTTCTGATTGGTGTTTCTAGTTTCTTGGGATATAGTCCTAGAAGTGGGATTACTGGGTCAAATGAGAGTTCCATTTTTAACTTTTTGAGGAAACCCCATACTGTCTTCCACAATGGCTGCACCAGTCTGCATTCCCACCAGCAGTGCAGGAGGGTTCCTTTTCCTCCACATCCTCACCAGCACTGTCCTTTGTTGATTTGTTAATGATAGTCATTCTGACAGGTGTGAGATGGTATCTCATTGTTGTTTTGATTTGCATCTCTCGGATTATTAGTGATTTTGAGCATGTTTTCATATGTCTCTTGGTCTTCTGTATGTCCTCTTTTGAAAGGTGTCTATTTAGATCCTTTGCCCATTTCTTGATTGGATCGTTTATCTTCCTTTTGTTGAGTTGTATGAGTTCCCTGTAAATGTTGGAGATTAAACCCTTATCAGAAATATCATTGGCAAATATGTTCTCCCATGCAGTGGGCTTTCTTGTTGTTTTGTTGATGGTTTCTTTTGCTGTGCAGAAGCTTTTTATTTTGATGTAGTCCCATTTATTTATTTTCTCCTTAGTCTCCATTCCCCTAGGAGCTATGTCTTTAAAGATATTGCTAGGATATATGTCTGCTATTTTGCTGAGGGCAAGACATTTTTTAACACTAAGACAGCAGTGCATGTTAGCACTTCCTCTGATGATAAAATGTCCTCTATCCACCTGGTATTAGCAGATGGACATTGAACACTGGAAATGTGGCTAGTGTTACTGAATAACTGAAGTTTAAATCAAATTTTAGCTAAATTAAATTAAAATGGTCACCCATGGCTAGTGACTGCAGTATTGGATAGTGTGGCTCTAGAAACATCACTTCTATCAAAGGCAGAGAAGAAAATATTTTCTGTATTACTGCCTCACAGGCAATATACTAACCACAGAGTTTTCTTTCACAAACTTTTGAGAAAAAATGTTGTTAATTATTCTTTTTGCATAGAATTTGAAGCTTAAAAAATTGCAATAAATGGTCAACTCAAGTTCAGAAAATAGCTCTATTTGGTAATTGATCAAGGGAGAGATGGCTAGGAGCGGTGTGGCAGGAGGGATAGAGAGGGCAGTAGGACAACCAAACAGTAGCAGTAATTGGACTGCAGTGACCAAGTTCATGTTTTCTGCAAGAACGAATGACCCTTCAGTGCAAGAAACAGGGTTGGCTTGCAGTCTAATCTTTATTTTGAGTCATCCTTATTTTCCCCCCAAGTTGTTTCCAGTGTGTATAAGTTCAGTAGAGCCTTATCATTTCTCAGATCTCTACTGAAGAGTCAGCTCTGTAAATGTGAAAATGCTATTGAAATGAGGAGATGAAGGGCCAGGCACATTTATGCTTGTCTTTTATAGCTATGCGATTTTTCTCCAGCCAGCCCTTACTCTGGGGAGAATATGTTACCAACTAAATGAGTGGGCCAGATTTTCCCGTGGCTCTTGGGATTGGGGTTCTTGGGGCACCGTTTGAAAAAGCATTTTCAGAATCTCCCCTCTCCCCCCACCCAGGAGAATGAGATGTGGTAAAGTCTTTATTTGTGTGGAGTTACAATGCTTGGGTTCCAGAGTCCCATCACAGCCCTGGGAAAGGTACAGCTGGTGGTCCAGCAGAGCCCAAAGCAGGGCCAGTGTCCAGGGTTTGTGCTCCATATTACAGCGGGGCCCACTTCAGCCTCGGGCTAGATTCAGTCTATTAGTCATTGTGTGGCATCCATAGGGCCGCAGGCCACCTGGGCGAGTGCAGAGGAGTACACCTCTGCAACAGGAGTCCCAAAAGAGCTAGAGGGTCAAGAGCCAAGAGTACCAACTCCCTTTGTCTAGGTCCTAGGAGTTTAAGTATTCAGGTTTCCAGCCCTTTCAGTGGCCACGCCTATTCTGGCCATGGACTTGTGCCCAGATGGAACTGACAGATAAGCACCTTTCCAGCTCACTCAGACCAAACTGCCTTTGTCCAGTCCCTCCCCCATGGATCAGAGGGGAACAGACTTGGAGAGTGTGAACTGTAGCTTCCCGGCAAAGCTGTATAAATGCAGTGCATATATTATCTAGTCTTCCTTAACTTCTTACCTGTTAAATAGTAACCAGATTATTATAACACTATCAAATAGATTGGAGAGGGTGATGCTGACTTACATCATCTTGGGCTGAGCCGAACTGATGAGAGCTTGGGTGGTATACTTTCAAACTACTACAGTATTTTATTTTTAGCCTCATCAACCTAATGTAGTGATTTTCCCATTCTGAAAAAATTAAAACACACACACCACCACCACCATGAAGTTGGCACTTTACTGTGAAGTTTCTTCAGTTATCCTGATTTGACCTGATTGGTTATTTGTAAAGAAAAAGAAAGTTCATTAGTAAAATTCTACAGTTAAAAATCCATTATATCTTGTCTCTCTGCGATAAAGCTATACATAAGCTGGTGGCCTCCTTCAACACCAAATGACTACTTCTAATTTAGATAAGATATGAAAAACAAGAAGCAAAGATGGCAATCTAACTAGCTCTAGGAAAGTCATTTCTTACACTTGTACCAAGAACTGGCCACATGTCAGACATTGGCCTGAGCATTCCCCACATGGAAGGGACCAGCCTCAAACCTCTTGGAGCTCACAGGAACAATAGCTACTGCATGGGCTATGTCGATCCAGCGTGTAATTGGGAAATCTGTTGAGCTTTCAGACAATGCAAAGACTCTTTCGAGCCTTTCTGTACTCACATAAACTCTAATCTTCAAACAACCCACAAGGTGGGTATTGTGTCTATTTTACAAATGAGGATAGTGAGGCTCAGGAGAGTGGCCCATCTGGACCCAACCTTGGGCCCTGACCAGGGATGCTGAACAGAGAATAAGGTATCAGCAAACTCGGGGCGAACAGCTCATAAGAGAAGAAGGGAGCAATTTGGTTCCTTCTCCCTGCCCCCCGATCAGAGAGCCACAGCTGTTCGCTGGGGAGCAGTGACGAAGTCAGAGAGAGGAAACCCAACAGGGAGAAAGTCGTTTCCCAGGGGAGACCAGTGTGCCGGTTTTCTAAGGCAACATGAGCATGAGAAAATGTTTTCCTCCGCAGGTGACTGGGCTGCTAACTGGAAGTGTTATGTTAGTGTGAGATCTTTTAGTGGATACCATGGGAAAATTTTGATTGTTAGTTTAAATCCTCACCCAAGGATGTTTCCATTCATTCTAGAGAGAGAAATAGAGAAAGAAAGTGAGAGAGAGAGAAACATCTGTGTGTGCCCTGACCAGGAATTGAACACACAACCTGGGTATGTGCCCTGAGCGGAAAGCAAACCTGCAACCTTTTGGTGCATGGATGACATTCCAGCTAACTGAGCCCCGCCCCCCCTCCCATGCCCCCGGCCTGGGGCCTATTTTATTTTTTAAAAGACTCTATGGCATCCTAAATTGGCATGTTTAAATATGTCTTCAACATGTTGTTAATAACTAGTCTCTGAATAAGAATTTCATGAAGAGTTCTATTCACAGGTACGTGAGGCATGAGGGAGATACTGCCTACTAGATCACTCTTGCCCAGTGCTCTGAGAAACACTGCCGTACTTCAGTAGAGAAAGGGTTTGATTTTGTTTTCAACAATTCTTCCTACACTGAACAATGCAACCATGTGTTTTTTTCCTCTTCCAAAGCCTATAACATCAGTTCTGCAGAACACATTTACAAAGGTTTCCTTACACTGAAGGAATGAGTGATTTGGAAAATTCAAGCAAATTCATGCATCATAGTGGGATTAGGGAAACATTTTTTGTTTCCCTCACAGGGTGAGCTGTAGCAACCATTTTGTTACACTATTCAGCTCTTTTTCTACCTGTAGGAATTTACTCAGCTAGGTGTCCACCTCCGCTGAGTGGTGGTGTGCTGCGGACAGGGTACAATTACTTTGTTTCCTGTGGTACTAGAACCAGTTGGTCTTTAATTTATTCTGTAAATGGTAACCAGTGCTACATAATAATGCTAAGCTTAAATAATAATGCTAAGGTTCAAAATAATGTTGAGGTTGAGATGTAGTTTAGGCTCAAATAATTCTGTGATCTGAATCAGGTTGAGGGTGCTGTCTCCTTAACAATGATTATCTATAATACAAGGGTAATATGCTAATTAGACCGGACATCATTCCAGACGTCCTTCCTGATGAAGCAGGGGCTGGAGGGAAACCAGCCGGGTTCCGGGTGCCTGTGGGCGGCCCGAGGAAAGCCAGCCCGGGTCCCGGGTGCTGGAGGGAAGCCGGTGCCGGCAGCCAGGGAAAGGAAGGCCTACTGTTGCATGAATTTTCATGCATCAGGCCTCTAGTCAAAGATAATCATTAAATCCGTAGATCCGTACAGAGAAGATGGCTGTCAAATATGACTATGGGAGATTTTTCCAACTACCAACAAGTGTTTTGTTGACTATTCCAGACTTTTAAAAGTGCTGCAATTTGAACATTCGAACCTCCTTTTTTGTGTGCATAATAAACATTCTTGCTCTGTTTAATTTTAACTAGACTGAACGATGCTTACACTTTCCAGATACCAGCTGTTGAAGCAGCAACTTTCAAATGATTTTGCAGATCGGCAAACACATTCTATCATTGTGTGTTTTGCAGCTGTCTCTTCAGTGAGCCGTGCTCTGCGTTTCGCAGAGTGACTTGTGTACAGTCACAGAAGAGTATTTGTTTCCCCCCAGCAGGCTTGGCCATTAGTGCTTTTCCAGCTCCAGTTTTCCTTCAGTGCGATAGGTGCCCTGTATTGTGGGCCATTTACAAACCAGGGTAATGACTTGCAGGTTTGTAAAGAGCAATTACTGTACAAAAAAAAAAAAGGAAAAGAAATTGCTTGCCCTAGCTCGAATAATTTTAAAATTATTTACTCAACAAGTATTTCAGTGCTGTCGTGTTTAAGACTACTCTGCTAAATGTTTTGCATCCATTGACCAGTAAATAGTATAAAAATAGTATAAGCTCCTTGGATAAAGCTTAGTTGGAAGGTTGTGCTAAGGAACACCGGAATTCCAGAGACGAGAGAGAGCACATCGCATTTACACATATGACAGAAACCTAGCGAGGCTGGAGCAATTGGTCCAAAATCAGACTATCTTAAGGTAAAACGTGGGATGCAGCAGGCAGATTGTGGAAGGCATGTCCTTGGAACTGAGCCTGGGTAATGGGAAGCCTTTGGAGGTTTTCAGGAGGGTGTACCAAGGTCAGATTGTGTTTTTAGGCAAAGATGACTCAGTACAGGGTGGAGAATGCATTAGAGAGTGTCAGGCTGGATGCAGGAAACTATAGACTGTTATTTCCTATTAACATAACAGGGGGTTGGCAAGAAGGCGGTAGTGGAGCTGGGGAGGCCCATTAGTGGTCTGATGCACATCTATTAGCTGGTATACAATTATGACCGGGAGGAGGGATGGTAGAATTTTAGGGCTGGAAGATCCACTAATCCAAGCCCTTGGTTTAAGATATGGAAACTAGTTTTATGACAATTAAACTACCTTGCTAAAACTTTTAAAGCTAGTTAGTGGCATAGCTAGGATTGGAATCCACATTTCTACAGAAACTGCTTCAAGTTACTTCTCCATTTTTATTTTGTATTTTATTACCTTTATTTAGCCTTAATAACAGAATTATTGAGTAAAAGAGTAATGTGTTTTAATATGATTACAAATGGCTCAACAGGTCCTATAGCAGAGGGAAAGTGTTCAATGGCCGCTGCCTCTGCCTCTGGTTACTTGACTTTGAATGATACATTCACTGAGCTCCCAAGTCTGCTGTATATATTTACCCTATCAGTCTCACTAGTCTCCGTTACTCCATTGCAAGTATTGATCACCACCTGTCTTCCTGGGATTGTGATGAGTATTGGGTGTACATTATGAGTAAAGCTCTGCCCTTGAGGCTCATGCAGTGTAGGAGCAATAGGCAATAGGAGCAATAGGAATATTAGCAGCAATAGCAGCAATAGGAGCAGGGCTGCTCAGCGTCCACAGCAGGGAAACAGTCAGCCCTTGTGGAGAGTTAAAGGCTCCTTGGGCTGGAAACTTCAGTCATGGCAGTGCTAACATTGTAGTCTCAAATTGTCTGGAAGTGTAAGTTTAAGAAAAAAAATTACAAAGCTATAAAAGTAATCTTCATGTCTCATGTTTGTACCTGACCTTTCTGACTGGATGTGCTCTGACATGTTCATTCTCAAACCCTTTGGGGGGTTGGCCTTGTGCGTGGATTGCAGCTCAAGTCTCAGGCCAGGAGTGGGGTCCTGGTAAACTGGCACCATGTCCAATTACTTGGGCCAGCCCTCACTCTGTAGTCATAATGACAAGATTACTTACCTCTGAGGCTGTCCTTTCTGTTCCTAGACTCTGCCATCCTGATCTGAGGAGATACCCTGGGTCTTTAGTACCTTTCTCTTATTTTAGTGACTAATTATAAAAGTCAAACATTGTCATTTTAAGGAAAATGCTACTGCCCTCAGTCTGTCCAAGGGTCAAATGTGCCTCTATAGAGAACATGAGAATCTTGGTACAAAATGAGGGTATTTACACATCTTATGCTCTACTAGTATACTCACTCATTCCTTAATTGCTTTCGTTGGATCAATTTAGTTAGTAAAACTTAAGCTATGCACGTGTGTGTGTGTGTGTGTGTGTGTGTGTGTGTGTGTGTGTGTGTATACATAATATATATGGTATTCTACAGCTATTTTTAAACATGAAAAGAGGCATGTTTGAAATGGCAGTAATTTCATTTAAGTTGCTAACTTTTCTGTGGGTTTTGCTTCTCTGCATTTGCTTTCTTATCACTTTTCTTGGTACAGTCTAACTCTCTTCTTCTGCCTTGTTTTAATCATCTTGCTTTGCTCTTGCTCATCTCCTGAGCAAGCAAACAAACTCCTCCATTCTAGGCGATGTGGTCTCGCAGCTCAGAACAACAGAGAAAAAACAAATACCCCACTAACTGTAAGGAAGAAACTGTGTTTCCTGGAGCTGAATTAGTGCCAAAGCAGATGCAAGAAGAAGCTGCTCTGGCAGGGACAGGGAGGAACTACAGATGTCTCAAAGTATACACTTCCCAGATTTAGTGACACGATAGGAACACAGATAAAATGCACTACATTTCTACAATATATTCATCGTAGATACTAGCAATATAGAGGAAGATTAAATAAATCTAAGCAGCACAAATAAGAAATTTTTAAAACATTTATATTTTAATGCAGTTTGCTTATTTTGCTAATAGCAGTCTATAACCATTTGAGCAGTGGTATAAATCTGATACCATTTGTACTATACATTAAGGATTAATATGTATCCTTCATTGAATAGTACTATTCATTAAATTGAGCATCATTTTGCTAAATTTATGCATGCTTTTCAGAAAGATGAGTTGCTTGCTTAGTTTCTTTTTTTATCCTATTAACTCCTTATAGCACTTTTGTTTTAGTTTTAGACTATAAAATTTCCTAAGAGAATGAATTTTGGAAATGATCATTTATAAGTGGGCCACCAAAGCACTCAATTTGCCAACATAATAAAAGTGTTTGACCAAAGAAACAATGCTCTTTTCTTATTTATTTGACATCTAAATTTTGACATTATATTTGATGTTTCTAAAGTAGTCTTTGTATTACCTCACTTTTTTATTTCAGAAATTAATCATTGTTCTTTATGTTTGAGTAACATGTCCATAATGGAGCAATGTAATCATAACCGCAGTGGAATAATGAGTCAATAAGTTGTTTCCTTTAAGTGGTCTTATTTGTTTTAAACTTTGAATATTCATGGATACTCAAAGTTTAAAACAGAAAGAACCAGTTTGAACAAGAAGAATAAAGATTTTTACGGATGTGTTCTGGAATTTCTCTACATTGCTCTTCAGACCACTGAATCTGGTTGAACAGAGAATAGCCCGGCGTGGTGACTCAGAGGATGGGCTTTGAAAGTACAGTCCTGCCTAAGTGTGTGCATAAGATAAGTTAGAACAATGACACTGCACAAGTAGATATCAGGCACCAAACCAGTGCCCGCCTGGTAAGACAGCTGGGCGACAACATGGTAAAATCATGCAGCATTGCCACCCCTAGGAGGGACTGAATAAATTGCCATTGGCTAATAGCATCATTATTATTTCTATAAGTTCTACTAGTTCCTGCTTATGCGATTAGCCATCCATCACCCATCATCAGTGCTGACAAATTTCGGATTTAATAACATTGTCTTGTTTGGGCTATTGAATTATATTTAATAAGTAAATATATGGTATTGTATACTTCACATAATATATAGTTCAAGGAACGTCTTCATATAATTTTCTTCTTCTTAGAATATTGACACATGAAGATATTTATGTTCTTTCATTTAATATGATAGCAATATACCAGTTGATAGTTAGTAATGTATATCTTCAGAAGCAATACAATTAATACCACTTTCATGCACTCGTATTTTGAAACATTTTGTCCATATATTGTTTATAATCTCTTTAAGAGAGAAATGATGTTGATGGTAAATAGAGTGGGAGATAAACTGTTTTTTATTTTTTGGTGTATGGGAGCAATGATATTTCAGATCAGTAGTTGATATGTTTTCTTAATCAATTTATTATTTTTCTTGATTAACATCTAAGTGCTAGTTAAAGCTTTTTGATGCTATGGCTGTTTAGCTCCTTAAGCAAAAGATAGGTCAAAATCATTTGATTTGCTAACTGTGCAATCAGCATTATGCAAAAGTAATAACCCGCGATACATGGCTTAGCTCTGACCTTAACCTGCAATTTCTTCTCCATAAAGCTCTGCCAATGCTTTTGTTAAGTACTTGTACTTTATCCACAAATTAGCTAATTTTCAAGTTGTGAGGTTAATCTTTATCTATCTTACCTTTAAACTTATTGTTCCCTTAAGCACTTTAGTACTTACAAACACATCGTAGTGAACCTCCTTGCCTGAATCAGTTATGTCCTGACCCTTTATTACAGACTCTTTTGAAGATGTGAAACAATTTTATATTAAGCAAAGATGGTCTTTCCCTATAGAAAGAGCCAGCCCAACTATATTACCTGCACTAGTGTTTTTCTTTGCCAAAGGACACACAGTGGTTATGCAGATAAGAGACTGCCTTTAGATACTATAACCAAAGTACCTCACTTTGATGTGCATTTTATTAGATTCTACATGAACTTTTGTGCGGCTGACACTGTGGTCACTATATAGGTGCCTGCTCTTCTAACATATGAGATAGAATGATTTCTCGGTGTTTGGTGGAATGATCTGTAACAATACTGTCAAACCAATTTCTTCAAACCAAGTTCATTAATGTAAGTTCAAAATAGAGATCCACCACATGACTAACCATGACCATTAATGTTTAATTTCCATTACTCTGTTACCCTCTAAGCGAGCTCTTTAAAATTATGAAGTCTATAGGATACAGTGGAGGGATGATAAGCAATTAGAGCAGAGTGAATTTCCAACAGGACGCTGAGAAAGTCTTCACTGAAGACTCATTTAGACAGCCTGGTCCTGTTGGGATGCAGTGCTTTCTGTCTCACATAAGTCGTCTCAGAATCAGTGAGATATCTTGGAGTGGGAAGCAGTGTTCTTGACTAGCATTGATTTAGAAAAGATGGAGGCTGTACACTCAAACATATTATAAATCTCTTGCTCTTAAGAAACTCACTGTAGTTTTACCCTGCCTCACCTGCCATTAGTGTAAGCATGATCAATACTCATCCTTAAGGCTTCATGGTTTGTTTTACATCAGGTCTGCATTGATCTATAGTGATCTATAGGTGTTTATCCATCCCCATCCTGACTGATCATATATTGATTACCATTCCTCTATTCAGACTAAAATATTTTATTTACTTATTTATTTAAATTTACTTAGTACTTGTTCCTCAAAATTGGTTTCTCTGGCGTTCTTGTTCCATGCAATTTTGTTGTTGGATGATTTTTAGCAGGAGAGATAAGATCTGCATTTCTGTTTATGATCTTTTCTTTATTCATCCTTGATTTTGTTTTTATTATATTGGTACAGTTAATATTTTTATTTGCTAACATATGTATGCTCAACTCTAAGTGAATACTAATACAATATGTCAATATGACTAGAAAACCTGAGTCTATAATATTCAGGTTAGGTCTGTCCTACTTAGACTATGATTATTTCAGTACTTACTATAACCAATATATTTTGGGGCTTATTATGTGCTTAAAAATGATTCAGGTCCCTAAGTTATAGTTTACAGGGTGGTACAAAAGTAGATTTACAGTTGTTCTTATGGAAAATAACATAATAATAAATACTAATACAAGTATGAATTCTGTTTTGTATACTCACAACTGTAAACCTACTTTTGCCCTACCCTGTATTGTACTGAAATGAAGGCAGGGTTTATAGATTTAAAAATTCCAAAAACACTTTTTTAATAAAAAATTAGGGTACAGTAATTTTTAAACAGCATTTAGCACTCAAGCATTAGTTTTGCAGAGACATTCTGTGTTTGAGATGCATGCCTTCCATGGAGCTGAGCTGGGAAGCAGACTTGGGACTATAACAATACCCTGGCAATGTGGCTGGTGAGTTGGCGAGTGCCATGCAAATTGAGGACATTTGTGGGTGTGTAATGAATGGGGGTTTGGTCTGGGTGCCAAGTCAATGTAAGGAATGAAAGCTGCATCCCATGAAGATGGTTTCGTGACAACCCTAGCTTTCAGCCAGCTGATGAAAAGCTTTATTATTCCAGTCCTGCTGCAACGGCAGGAATCCTGTAGGCGGGTAAGCCCAACCAAAGAGTATTACCTCATTTCCAAGTCTAAGTGTCAGGTTCTGATGGGAGGTATGAGATGGTTAAACCCTGTGGATTTTGAAAGGCCCTTTGAAATAATCTGTATCGGCAGAAGCGATTTTAAGATACACTGAGTTTATTTTTGATTAATTTCGACTTCAGCCTTCTCAGGGAGGGAGCAGAGAGAGAAATATTGATCAGTACTGTCATGTGTGTGCATTTTCTATATGAGGTAATTATGTGTGTCACTGAACATGAATGTGTCCGGCAGTTATGAGAGTGTCACCATCTGTCCTTCTTTCTGATTCCCCTCCTCCCTTTATTCAGCAACATTCAGTGGCCTCATTGGCCCTATTGTGAGGTTGTCCTCTATCTCTGGAGAAATGAAGGAGTTTTGCCTCATTTTCTCCCAGCTCATCGCAGGACCTGCCATTCCACACACACACCCCCTCTCCCGGCTGCAGTCTTGCTTGTTGGACAGGATTGTGAGCCCCTGGCTTCCCTCTGACCTCAGGTTTCAGATATACTCCATCTGACTGTTTCCTGGCCTGGCCCTCATTTGTTTTCCCCATATTCATGCTGTCTTACTGAGTCACTGCCCTGTGGACAGCTGAACTGCGGTTGGTGCTGAAGACCTGACAGTAGTAATTGGAAGACTGGCATGAACATTTTAACCTGCTTATTACCCAGTAGGTTTGGTTTTTAAAATCAGTCTTTTAGTTCATACGAGACAATGAGTATGATGATATACCTATATGATAAGAATGTCATGGTGTTTCCAATGTTGATCCAGAGTTCCCTCAGAACAAGCCTGTTGTTCTTTTTTTAGCCTGATAAATATACTATGCCTCTACCTATGTGGTGTCAAGGAGTGACATTATAATATTGGCCCAAATTAAGGCCAATATGTTTCTCTTCATCTTTATTCCCATCTAATGGGAACTCACATGATTTCTTTTGATAGTGACAATTTTAAATTATTTCACCAATATGGTTAACAAATTGGTTGTGATTTTAACCCTGAAAAGAGAAGGCTTTTATAAAATACTAGTGCCCTGGTGCATGAAATTTGTGCGTGGGGGGGGGGTTTGTCCCTCAGCCTGACCTGCACCCTCTCCAATCTGGGACCCCTTGGGGGATGTCCAACTGCTGATTTCGCCCCTGTGGGATCGGGCCTAAACTGGCAGTCGGACATCCCTTCCACAATCCGGGACCACTGGCTCCTAACTGCTCACCTGCCTGCTTGCCTGATCACCCCTAACCACTCTGCCTGCTTGCCTGCTCGCCCCCAACTGCCCCCCCCCCGCCAGCCTTCTCACCCCCAACTGCCCCCTTGCCGGCCTGATTGCCCCCAACTTCCCCCCTGCCAGCCTGCTTGCCCCCAACTGCCCCCCCCACTAGCCTGATAGCCCCCAACTGCCCCCCCTGCCAGCCTGATCACCTCTAACTTTCCTCCCCTCCTGGCTTGATCGCCCCTAACTCCTCTGCCTCCTCC
>NW_005871711.1:93334-94872 GCF_000147115.1 Myotis lucifugus | reverse complement strand
CTCATGTGTCACCTTCTCTTAACCTTCTCCTAGCGCTTAGGGACACTCCTCCATGCTCTGCTTTGTTTACTTGTCATATGTAATTTAACCTTGATTGTTGTAATTGTTTTTGTCTCTTATCCATTCGGTTGTATTCTTTTCAAGGGCAGGCACGTTTCTAGTGTTATAATTAATTATGAATGTTTTGTCAAAGAGTTAGTTCTTAGTTCTTTAAAAGGATTCATTAAACATGTGCTGAGCTAAACTGGATATTTTATGTAGAGTTTTACTTTCTCAATACAGATATTGACTTATATTCAAAACGATACAATTCCTATGTTAGCTTTTAACTGTGTAAAATGTTATGTTAAGGCCCTTGTATGTTACCTGTTAAATATATATAAATATTGAACTCAAGAGATAAGTAGATTTGAGGTTTGGGGAAAGGTGAGAAAAGATTTGGTTCTTTCTGGAGTGTGATCTTTATTTTGTAATTACATAACATATCTTTCTTGAGATGTCAGTCAGTATGTAGCAAAAATGTTCCAAAGGATCCTTGCATTTTCTAGAAAAACTTTATTTCCTTATTTTTACTTATACTTGGCTTTCTTAGAGTATGGCATTTAAATTAAAAGTGTACCTTAGGAAAAATGTATTTCTGTTAAGATATATAATTTCCAGTTATTGTATTGGCATTGGATTCAAAGAAGTACCCATATAATATTTTGTGAAGAAAGAAACTGTCCTTCACTAAACCAAGAAATTAATTGATTCCTTAGAAGATTTTCCCAAGATTCCTCTACTTACTCCCTCCAAAAAAAGCATAATGTAAATAATGTTGATACTATAAAGATTCTGCTTTCCTTTAAATATATTAATATTCCAGCTAATTTTTTTTTCTGAAGGCTGTAAGATTCCCTTGGCTTTCTTCCCATGCCAAGGAAATCCTCTGTAGAGTAGTGAATATTGGAAATTATTAAAATAAAAATGAATCTGATTTTCCAGGTTTAATGTTTGTTGCTCTAATAATTATGAGTTAAAAATAAGTTTTGTGATGATTGTATTTCTGACCAAAATTTAAAAAAAAACTAAATACATTTACTTTTATTTTTTAACATTCACCTGAGGATTTTTTTTAAAAAATTGATTTTAGAGAGAAAGGAGAGAGAGAAAGAGAGAGAGAGAGAGAAAGAGAGAGAGAGAGACACCCATATATCATATATCAGTTGCCTCCCACAGGTACACTGACTGGGGGATTGAATCCACAACCTACATGTGTGCCCTGACCGGGAATCGCACATGCAACCTTTTAGTGTACCTGTTGGTGCTCCAATCAACTGAGCCGCCAGGCCTGGGACTAAATTATGTTTAATTGTAGGAGAAACATAATGTAGTTTTTAAAACATGTTTTATTTTACATAAAGAAGGGCAATATTGGCTGGTTCAAAATGAAATTGAATTAACCTAATCCATGGTAGAAAGGCATGAATATAACCATTCTAATATCCCTTATCCTTTGCAACCAAATCACATTGCGTGCTTACTATAAACTTGGGCTC
>NW_005871711.1:63962-93185 GCF_000147115.1 Myotis lucifugus | reverse complement strand
GGTACAGAGAGTACATTACATAGCTTAAGACAGTGAAGCAGATGTTAATTCTTTAGCCTTAGATAATAAACACTCATAACACAGGCTTGCATTTACCTTTACCTGTTTGTTCCTGAGGTTCTAGGATGAGTAATTTTGGTTTCTAGATGGTGTACTCTCTTGAAAATGAGCAAAATCATATTGCATTTATTTCCCCACTATTACATAATAGGGATGCAATTAAATTTTATATATGATTCTTGAGAATATGGTCATATCTGCATGATTTAAGATTTCTAGCTCTGATTCTGAGTACTTTTACATATTCATTTTGCATGTTGCAGGCTACACACATATATTTTCCATTCTTATTAGTGCTCCTTCTCTGTCCATGGTTCTGAAGGTAAGAAGCTAGTCCATAAAAGAATAATACAGTATCAACAATAACAGTAAAAATGTTCTGTTTCATCAACCATCAAGATGATTGATGTTTATCATACATGACACATAAGAAAGGGATGTATGTATTTTTTTAATCTTACCCTAAATTCTCAAAGTAAAACTTTTTAAATAGGAGCATAAAATAACCTTAGAAATTAGAGACTGGCCAAAGTCTCACTGTGAACTTGGAATTGAGCTTGTAGGAAAACACAAATATACTGCCATATTCTTATGAAGTTTAATGATGCTACTTTTCCTTGGCTTTTATAATAAGATAGACAAAATATATTATGGAAAATGTGAATGATTAAATTTTTATTAGAATTTATTATCTATCATCAGTAATCAGAGATGTAAAAGCCAGTTAGTTAGGCTATCTACTAGCTGTGTTAGAGTGATGACCATGAAAATTATAATGCCACCAATGACTGGCATTATTGAGTGTTCACTATGTTTTTCATAAGCATCATGCAATTTAATATTTTTTAAAATCTTTATTGTTGAGAGTATTACAGATGTCCTCCTTTTTTCCCCACTGCCCCTTCCACCTGGTTATCGCCCCACCCCAGAGAGTCCCAAGCAAGGGACATCCTATTGTCTGTGTCCCTAGGTAATGTATATATACATATAAGATCTTTGGTCAATCTATTCCTGCTCCTCTTCCCCTCTAAGATTTGTCCGTCTGTTCCATGTTTCCATGCATCTGATTCTATTTTATTCATCAGTTTATTTTGTTTTTTAGATTCCTTGTTTGTTTATTTATTGTTGATAGATATGTATTTATTGGCATTTTATTGTTCAATTGTTTTATCCTTCTCCTCCTCCTCCTCCTCCTCCTCCTCCTCCTCCTCCTCCTCCTTCTCCTTCTTCTTCTCCATCTCCTTCTCCTTCTTTCCTCTGTCTCTTCTTAAAGAATACCCTTCAACATTTCATATAATACTGATTTAGCGGTGATGACCTCCTTTAGTTTTTTATTGTCTGTGAAGCTCTTCATCTGACATTCAATTCTAATTGGTAGCTTTGCTCGGTAGAGTAATCTTGGTTGTAGATCCTTGCTACTCATCACTTTGAATATTTCTTGCCACTCCCTTCTGGCCTGCAAAGTTCTGTCGAGATATCAATTGACAGTCGTGTGGGTGCTCCCTTGTTGGCAACTGACTGATTTTCCCTTGTTGTTTTTAAGATTTTCCTTTTGTCTTTATCCCTTGGCATTTTAATTATGATGTGTCTTGGTGTGGGCCTCTTTGGGTTCCCCTTGCTTGGGACTCTCTGTGCTTCCTGGACTTATAAGTCCATTTCTTTCACCAGGTAAAGGACGTTTTCTGTCATTTCTTCAAATAGGTTTTCAATATCTTGGGCTCTCTTCTCCTTCTGGCACGCCCATAATGTGAATGTTGGTATGCTTGAAGTTGTCCCAGGGACTCCTTACAATATCTTCATAGTTTTTAATTCTTTCTATTTTTATTTTTATTTTTTTTACTATTCTGATTGGGTGTTTTTTGCTTCCTCATATCCCTACTCATTGTTTTAATTCTAGGAATCCTCTATTCTACTGTTGAATTCATGTAAATTATTCTTTATTCCAGTACATGTATGCTTAATTGCTGACTAGTCCTTTTCATATCTTTGAAATTCTCTCTAAGATCCTTGAAAGTCTCAGTGAGTCCCTTGAAGCTATCATTAAGATCCTTTAGCAACCTTATAACCATTGTTTTGAACTCTGTATCCAGTAGTTTGCTTGCTTCCAGTTCATTTGGTTCTTTTTCTGGAGATTTCTTCTGCTCTTTCATTTGTGTCATGTTTCTTTGTCTCCTTATTTTGCTGCTTCTCTATGTATTGTTTCTATATATTAGGTAGAGATGCTATGTCTCCTGGAATTGGTATAGTGGCCTTGTGTTGAAGGTGTCCTGAGGGCCCAGTGGCTCAGCCTCCCCAGTCACCTGAACTGAGCACTCTAGCCCCTGTGTTGGCTGTGTGCATAATTTTGTTTTAGTTGAGCCTTGATTGACATTGGCATTACTGGGAGGAATTGACCTCCAGGCCAATTGGCTGTAAGGACCAGCTATGACTATAGTAGAAGAGTTGCTGTGCAGAAGACACCCCTATGGAGCGGGACTTGCTACAGTGTGGCTTTGGTGCTCACAGAGCCTGCCCCTTGATTGTGTCACTTGTGGATGTATAGAGCTGTAATCTGGTTTGGTCTGAAGCTGTCCACTGGATGCACTGGCTCCTGGGCTTCCAAGGAGGTGCAAAGTCAGCCACTGACTGGGGCCACCCTGCAGGAGCTACAGAGCAACCTGCAGAGGGCTGTTACTTGTATTGGGCTTGGAAATGCCCAGGTAAGGCCAAGCTGTAAAGCAAGGCAGGCTGGTGCTAATGCCAGGTCTTAGGCCTCTCATTGATAGGTATGGGGCATGCTGACATTAGCTGTTGCTTATTTGAGAGATTTTAGGAAATTTTGAGACCTGAGCCAGGGCAGGCCATTCATATGGAAAAGCCACTGCAAACAGTTTGGTAGGGCTGAAAATTGAATGGAGTCTCAGGGAATCACCAGGGAAGAGTGAACAGTGTGAGCCAAGCTGATAGAAACTTAGGTATGGCTACCAGTCAGCTCTGAGACAGGGGAAGTCCAAGCACAGAAATAATGATTCCTGTGAGCATCCCCATCTGGGAGAAAGCTGCTCCTGAGTTCCTGCTCTAATGTCAGGCAATCCAGTTTCTCTCCATGTGTCCCTGGATCCCCCAATACCACCACCCAACATTAGCACTCAGAAAGAGTGAGTTTGTATAAGTTCATGCCTGGCTCTTTAAGAGGAACTGCCTGGGTCTCCAGCAGCCTCTGTGTTACTCAGCCACAATTCCCGCTGTTTTTTACAACCCAATGTTTCAGGGACTCTTCTAAGCTCTGGAACCCTGGGTGTTGTGGGTCTAGTGAGGAGGTGGGACCACTTGTTCCTCACTGGAGGCCTCCACAGCCAAGATTTCCCTCCTGAATTAAAAAACAAAACAAAAATGCCACACGTGGGCATTGGATCAGCCCATTCAGCACCTCCACACCTCTTACCAGTGTCAGTGTGCTTTCTTTTTTACTTCTCTAGTTTTAAGACTTTCATTCAGCCAGATTTCAGGCAGTTCTGAATAATGGTAGTTCTGTATTTTAGCGTAATTTTGATGTGGTTGTGGGAGATGGCCCAATTGAATCTTTACTTCAATCCTATATGAACTAAAATTCCTGATACACAGGAGATTTAATTGACCATTTCCCTTAGCATTGTGATAGGGTGAATGTTTGAAACCAGGTTATCCAATACCAAAGTCTATATTTCTAATCATTTTTAATACTGCTTACTTTTTATAAGTAACACTGAATCTACTGGTAGCCATCACATTTGTAGTGTTACTACTACCAAATACTGCCTTTATGAGGTTGTGTGACAGTGGTAAGAAAAAATGGTATATTTCCAATTAGTTACTTTGTATAGATTTCCAATGTGATCTTATGAAGGATATGTTGAGTTTAATATTATTCTAAGGAAAATGCATTCAGGAAGAATTGTTCTACCAAGTCATCTGTTTGTAGAGGGTTATGTGTGGTGTAGACATGTACCAATGCTTGATAGGGAAGAAATATGTCACCAACACAAATGAGCTTGAGAATTTATTTGACTTGCTTTAACTTGGGGTTAATTTAACCAGTATTTCCAAAAACAAAACAAACAAAACAAAGCAGTGTGTTTTTGATGATTCTTGATAAATTAAAAAAGAAATAATAACAATAGATCATAACCACTGTATCAGGCACTGTACTATGTAGTTCAGATAATTTACTTCTAAATTAGCCCATTCTTCAATCTGCTAGCTAGAAAATTATCTATATATTTTATATTTATATTTATATTTATATTTATATTTATATTTATATATAAAAATAAGTATGATAATTAAATGTAAATTATGTGAAATACATATTCTAGTGGCTGGTACGTATGTATGCATATATATATAGCATAGATATTAGATAGATATAGATATAGATATAGATATAGATATAGATATGTATATAGATATAGATATAGATATAGATATAGATATAGATATAGATATAGATAGATAAAGTTATAGATAGATATAATTTATTTCTATATAACTCAAATATTATAGTTATTAAATGATAGAGCCTAAATTGTAGTTTATTTTGATTCTAAACTATATCAGAAGTTATAATCTGTCTAACCTAGTCTAAATGCATTATGTATTCCATGTGGATTTGAGTGTGCATGTGTGTGTGTGTGCGTGCATTCATATGTTTGTGCGTTTTCCCAAAGCATAGATTCTATGGTTGTTAGAATTTCACTGACAACATTTAAAAAACTAAGAGATTTTGCAAATTAATCTGTTGAAATCTGACAATATTGGACTGCATAATAACAACAGTGTGTGTGTGTGTTTGTCTTGGAATGCTTCTATTTGTGCAGAAGTGATTGTTTTAATAAAAACATGGTGGCTCAGTGGTCTTGAAAATCAAATATATTCCATTAAAATTAAAGTTTTTGGTGTATGCATAATATCTACCTCTGTGTATATGTATGTGTGTATATTTTTTAACAAATAGGATTAGGGTAAGCTACACTGTGCAGGTGAGAGATTAACTTTTTCACAGTGTACAGGTGAGAGATGCAAGGCCCAATGAAAGAGCTAGAAACCATTGGTTTAATCAGGGCTGTGGTAATTGCTTGTTATGGAGGCTTTTGAAAGTACTTTAAATTTAAACCCCAGCTAGATTTTTTGAAGATGTATAAACTAACAGATCTAAGTGCATCCCACAAAGTATATGTAAATCAGATAACTCATGAAATTGCATTTTGAGAAATCAAAGAGTAAGTAGTTTTAAAAGACTATGTTCAAGATGTTGACTGAACACTAAATTACAAAAAGTATTAAATGAAAATATAAAACTAAAATTAGGCTGGTAAATAAGAATGTATTCTGGCAGCAGCCATATACTTAGAAAGTGTGAGGAAATGCTGAGAAATAGAAAACCATGTTCAATCTTTAATCCATTTTGAATTGATTTTTTGTGTGTAGTGTAAGATAAGGGTGTAGCTTTATTCTTTTGCACATGAATATTCAGTTTTACTTTTTTAAAAAAATATATATTTTATTGATTTTTTTACAGAGAGGAAGGGAGAGGGATAGAGAGTTAGAAACATCGATGAGAAAAACATTGATCAGCTGCCTCCTGCACACCCCCTACTGGGGATGTGCCCGCAGCCAAGGTACATGCCCTTGACTGGAATCGAACCTGGGACCCTTTAGTCCGCAGGCCAATGCACTGTCCATTGAGCCAAACCAGTTAGGGCTGAATATTCAGTTTTTCCAACACCACTTATTGACCAAGAATATTTTCCCCCTGTTTTATATTTTTGATTTCTTGGTTTAAAATTAATCTACCAAAAATTAATCTACCATATATGCATGGGATTATTCCTAGGCCCTCCATTCTGTTCCATTGACCAATGTGTCTATTTTTAAACTAGTACTATACTGTTTTGATTGCTATAGCTATGTAATATAGTTCGAAATAAGGAAGTCTGATGCTTCTAGCTTTCTTCTTATTTTTCAAGATTGCTATGTGTATTGGTAGTTATATGTGGTTCCATATCAGTTTTAGGCTTATTTGTTCTATTTCTGTAAAAAAATGCATTGGGAATTTGATGGAGATTACATTGAATCTGTAGGTCACTTTGTGTAAAATGGTAATATTCATTTATTTCTATCCTTCTTCAATCTTTCTCACCAATCTTGTAATTTTCAATGTGCAGATTTTTCACACTTTAGCTAAATTTATTCCAAAATTTTTATTATTTTGATACTATTGTAAATTGGATTGTTTTTCTTAAAATTCTATTTTTGATAGTTCATTATTAGTATGTAGAAATCCAATTGAATTGTGTATGTTGATTTTGTATCCTGCAACTTTACTGAGTTTCTGTATTAATTCTAACAATGTTTTTATAGATCTTTCTGGTTTTCTGTATATCATGTAATACTCAAACAGTGACTGTTACATCTTCCTTTCTGATATAGATACCTTTTCTTTTATTTTCTTGTCAAGTTGCGCTGGCTAAGATTACCATTACTATGCTGAATAAAAGTGGTGAAAAGACATCCTTATCTTAACTTGGGTCTTAGAGGAAAAGCTTACAGCTTTCACCGTTGAATATAATGTTAGCAATTGGATTGTCATATATGACCTTTATTGTGTTGAGGTACGTTTCATCCACATGTACTTCTTTTTAGTGTTTTTATCATGAAAGTATGTTGAATTTTGTCTAATGCTTTTCAGCAGCTATTGAAATGATCATATGATTTTTATTCTTTTGTTTATGTGGTATATCACATTTACTGATTTTCGTATGTTGAACCATACATATCAGGAATAAATCCCACTTGATCACGGTGTATGATTATTTTAAAGTACTGTTGCCTTTTCCGGTTTGGTTCAATAGATAGACCGTTGGCCTGAGGACTGAAGAGTCCTGAGTTCGATTTTCCGGTCAAGGGCACATGCCTGAGTTGTGGGGTCAATCCCTAGTGAGGGGCAAGCAGGAGGCAGCAGATCAATGATTCTCTCATCATTGATGTTTCTATCTCTCTCTCTCTCCCTCTCCCTTCCTCTCTGAAATCAATAAAATTATATTTTTAAAAATATAAAGTACTGTTGAATTTGTTTGATAATATGTTGTTGAGGATTTTTCTTCCTATATTAAGCAAGCATATTGGCCTGGGATTGTGTGCGTGTGTGTGTGTGTGTATGTGTGTGCACGTGTATGTGTGTGTGTGTTTCTTGTAATGTCCTTATCTGCCTTTACTATTAGGGTAATATTAGCCTCATAAAATTAGTTTGGAAATATCCCCTAGTCTTCTATTTTTTGAAAGAGTTAAAGAACAATTGGTATTAGATTTTTTTAAAAAAATGTTTGGTAGAATTCACCAGTAAAGCAATTCTGTCCTGGACTTTTCATTGTTTGGAGGTTTTGATTACTGATTCCATCTGTTTAATAGCAATTGGTCTTTTCAGATGTTCTATTTCTTCATGATTCAATCTTGGTAGTTTGTGTATTTTCAAGAATTTATACATTTCATCTAGGTAAGATACATTTATTTATTTATTTTTTAAAATACATTTTATTGATTTTTTACAGAGAGGAACGGAGAGGGATAGAGAGTTAGAAACATCAATGAGAGAGAAACATCGATCAGCTGCCTCCCTCACATCCCCTACTGGGGATGTGCCCACAACCAAGGTACATGTCCTTGACCAGAATCAAACCTGGGACCCTTTAGACCATAGGCCGACGCTCTATCCACTGAGCTAAACCGGTTAGGGCGGTAAGATACATTTATTCTATGTAAGTAAATTTTAAAAATATTGTGGAAAGCGTTACACTTGTAATGATAGGACAGATATCATTGTAAATGTTGCAAAGGGAAGAGGTGAGAGATCAACGTTGGATCCATGGTTTCATGGCTGGATAAAGAGGCTTTTCTCCTCTCATTCTTTTATACTGTTTGGCCCAATCAGTTGACTTACTCTTCAATAGAGTGTGTATGCTGAACACTTTGTCACTTAGAATTCTGTTGTCATGTGTCTGGTTTGCAGATTTTGTTATCATGATGCATGGAGCAAATCTGGTAGTGGGTGAGATAGACTCCCTATGTATTATTTCCTATCACAATATGTTTATCATGCCCTCTTTGGTGCATTCTATTAAAAACTCTCTGTGCTGTGTGAGTTGTACATGTGAATGTATGTCACACTGTTTTGTTGAGTCTGATAAATTTCTACAAAGACACTGTCAGAAAAATAAGTCAGTAAGATCTGCTTCCATTTGTGTCAGAAAAGTTGCCACTCAGTCCTCCTGAGGTTCTATTCTATATTTAGATAAAAATTATCTGATATATAATAAACTCATATTGTTAAAATTTAATGCTTATAAATATACTGTCAGTTACCCACATAGCAAAATTAAACTTACCAAGAATGAACAAAGTCTTTGAACTGTCATATAATATGGTGTCAAGTAATCATATTCAGCTATAAAATACTGAATACTTTTGAAATGACACTTTACTGAAGACTTCTATCTATAATAGAGTTTATTAAAATGGTCATTTTTACTACATATAACAGTTATATCAATTTCATTTTTCCAATAGTAATTAGAGGAAGCACAAGTTAATTAACTATCTGGAAGAAAAAGATTGATTTGAGAGAAAAAGTTTCTATTTCACATTACTTATCTGGGCCTCAGATTATTCTTGTTAATGGAATTATCTTTTTATAACCAATTAGAGGCCTGATGCATGAAATTCATGCAAGAGTAGGCCTTCCTTCCCCCAGCTGCCAGCACCAGCTTCCCTCTAGGACCCGGGCTTTCCTCCGGCCGCCAGCAGGCACCTGGGACCCCAGCTTCCCTCACAGCCCTGGCTTTGTCCGGAAGGTCGTCTGGTCTAATTAGCATATTACGCTTTTATTATTATAGATTGTGATAGGTTTAGCTTTCCATGTAGCATAATAGATGTGTTCCTGTCTGAAGACCTGCAAATTCCAAGTAAATGAAAACAAAACAAGAAATTACCAAATCAAGGCACATAAGCATTGACTGTAGACATCAAGGAGCATGTTAAATAAATATATGGAAACTCCCTGTAAATAGTCATGGGCCTCAGACACTCTTACAGTCTATGAATGCAAGCAGACCCCACAGTTTGCATTCGTATGACACTATGACATGAGGATGAGACTGATATACTCAAGATTTAATTTTAAATTGCTGCTTATCATTATATCCAAAGTAAGTATATGCTTCTTCTTAAGTTACATAAAATAAAATATTCTGAATACTTTGAATTATGTGAATATGTATGATTCTAGGAAGTTAATGAAATTAAAAAAAATTGTATTTTTCATTTCAGTACAGACTCTTTTTAGTAACTATTTTACAGTGTGAGGTTACTTTCCAGAGTACATGAAAGGTTACTTTCATGGAAAGGTTACTTTCCAGAGCATCTTTCAGTACAGGGATGTGCTGATTATTCTAGTTGGAATTACAATTTTCTTTTTTTCTCTTTTTATTTTCTCAAATTTATTAAGACATCATTTACATGCAACATAATTCATTCGATTTAGTGAATAGTTCTGAATTTTGACAAATGCATGCAACCATGTAACTACTGTCACTATTAATATACAGAAGAGTCCCCAAAACTTTCCCTTGCTTCTTTAGTCTATTTGACTGTCAGTTCTTTCTTTTTTAAAAAAATATATTTCCATTGATTTCAGAGAGGAAAAAATAGAAACATCAATGATGAGAGAGAATCATTAATCGGCTGCCTCCTGCACACCCCACGTAGGCAATCCAGGCATGTGCCCTGATCTGGAATCAAACCATGACCTAGGTGGATGCTCAACCATTGAGCCATGCTAGCCGGGCTTGACTCTCAGTTCTTGACTGGCATTTCCATGTTTTTGTCTCTATGGTTTTGCTCTATTCAGATTGTCAGATCAATAAAATCATACAAATGCAACTGTATTCTTTAACTGAACATATTGCATTTGAGACTCATTCATTCTATTGTGGGTATCAGCAGTCTACTACTTTTCATAGCCCAGTAGCATCCCATGATATGGATATGCCACAGTTTTTTCAGCCTTTTTATCATTTATTTTTATGTTATAAGAAGTGTTCCTGCTATGGACACTAGCATCCTATTAGCAATTTGACTAATTATCATTTTGTGTGCTTTCTTTCTTTCTTTTTTTTTTTTTAGCATTTTCCTAATAAGCTCTTATGATTTTTATATTATTTGGAAACATTTACAGGTTAGTAACTTTTATAATAATTGAAAAATTAATCATATAAAAATTCTATTAAAACCCCCAGGCTTGTTAATAATTTATTTGTTATACTTTTTTTGGAATGCTATTTTTGGTATTAAATTAATTGTGAAAATTGTAAAACTATAGACACATATAAAAGAATATCAGCAGGAAAATCTACAGAGCTCTAACTTTGCTTAGAAGTTTCTGGAAAAGAAATACAATAAGTATTATTATTTTTATTTTTTATATAACAATTGATTAGTTTACAAAATTCCCATTTTCAATGTTTAATTCCATCTCTCATTTTAAAAAAAATCACTAAAAAGACAAAAACCCACACAAAAAATACAATCTGTATTTGTTATGTATTTACAGATAATTGGTCACTATTAAGGCACATATTGATTAAAAACTACCATTTATTCAAATATTTTGTGCATCATATAACAGACAACACCTGTACTGTAGTGTCATATTCCTTGCATTAAGGGAAAATGAGAAAAGTAATTTCCAGTGTTTTTTATTTATTTTTAACCACCTTATTTGATCTAGTTTAATTGGGACAGTTTTCCCTTAATGAATATTTTTTTAATACATAATCTCTGTGGTTTCAGACTTAAAGATTGAGAACTAATTATGCTCAACCCAGCAGTTTAAAACTGAAACCAAAATTAAATTTAGTTAACTAAGAAGAATCAAGCTGAGGCTATGAAGTTGGGATGACAAAAGAGCTTTAGTGTTAAAATAAAATAAAATAAAAAAAGAAGAATGAGAACTGTAATTACCAATCTAAGGCTATGAATTATAGAAAAATAATTCTAAACCCAATAGCTTAAAACAACGGTTCTCAACTTGTGGGTCACGACCCCCTTGGGGGTCGAATGACCCTTTCACAAGGGTCGCCTAAGACCTTCGGAAAACACATATATAATTATATATTGTTTTTGTGATTAATCACTATGCTTTAATTATGTTCAATTTGTAACAATGAAAATACATCCTGCATATTACGATTCATAGCAGTAGCAAAATTACACTTATGAAGTAGCAACAAAAATAGTTTTATGGTTGGGGGTCACCACAACATGAGGAACTGTATTAAAGGGTCGCGGCATTAGGAAGGTTGAGAACCACCAGCTTAAAACAAGAATGGACATATTATTTTACTATTATTCCATTATATGAGTAATGGAATAATATAATAACATGCGTTCTACTAACAAATGGGTATGCTTATTTTAGGGTACATATATTTGTGACCTTTTTCTCATTATTGTTATATTCTTCACAATTTCCCATGAAGGATTTCAAGTACCTATATTACAGTATGACTCATATTAATATTTATGTATTTGTACATCATATCTACATTTTGAGTATGAAGCGCCCTTAGAAATCCTCCCAGTCCCAGTACCTAGTTTTTCTGAAGACACCCAGCTCTCAAATGGAGAGTGAATACAAGAGTTCCAGAGATACAGGCTCCTGGTCTCAGTTCAGAAGACTGTCCCCTATCCTTCATTGCATCACTAACATGCAATGAATCCCACTAGGAATAATTTTCTACACTTTCTGTTTGGAACATACTCTAACCCCAACAGTTTTTATCCCAAAGTAGAAATCTATGAATTAAATCCAGTTTTGCAGTTCACTGTTTTCTGTGACTCCCTCCTCATTTGCCAACCGCCATTGTTCTATATCAAGCCCACATTACCTGTTGCCAGGCTCGTGGTTCTCAAGCTGTGATGGGGATGAGGATCATTGGAGGGTTAATAATATATGACAGAGGCCCAGGCTTGTCAGAGTACATGAGGATGTGGGCCAGGAGATGTGTATCACATTCTCTGGGTGACTTGATACAAGGTAAAGTGAAGAATAGCTTGTCTAGAATCCTGCATGCATATCCACAGGGTTGTCCACCTTTGCTTTTCTAACTCTATTCAAGTAGAGACAACATGCTTCGTCTGGCAGCAGTCTTCTTCATGTCTAATCCATTTTGTTGTTGTTGTTCTAAGCCTATGTCTTTGGCCTCCATGGGCTGAGTCACACTTTCTACCTTAGCTTTCAAGGATACCTGCCTAACGCTCTGGCTGTGTGTCTGTTTACTCCAGTGCAACTGAACTCCTCTTTGTGAGGCAATGTTAAAAAAAATTAATAATTTTTTAAAGTATGGCTTCTGCTCTCAGAGGCTTGAGTTAAACTCATAGCTACCCCTAGTAGAACTTTTATGGGTCTCACCTCTTTTTTTTTGCGGGGGGGCACAAAACACAAAGCTCTTTATATATATATACTAGTAGCCCAGTGCACGAAATTCATGCACTGGGGTGGGGGAGGGAAAGGGGCCCCTCAGTCTGGCCTTCACCCTCTCCAATCTGAGACCCCTCAGGGAATGTCCATCTACCTATTTGTGCCCACACTTTTAACAGATAACAGCTCCATTGTTGTTCCTTTCTTATGCTTAAACCATTGGAATTAGTAGGTAATCAAAGTGTGTATACATTTTGAGGGGACACCCTGTATATCTCTAGTCAGCGGTGAAATAAACCAACAGCAGATTTGGAACCCCCAGACAGGGAACCTCACTCACTCCCCACATGTCTCCCCACTTCACTTTCCACCTTCGTGGGCAGCAGGATAATCAACGTTTTCTCTCATTAACTCGGAAAAACACATCCTGTCACCTGCTGCCCGGCAGGAGTGCGCTAGGCCCCAAGCAAGCGAGGCTCAGTCAGGGCAGCCTTCGCTCATGGGTGCTGGCATCCAAAGTGCACATTCCTCCTCTACAGTCGCCCCGACTATCCCACTGTTTCACTGAGAGGACGGAATTCCTCTCCACCTCTGGGTTCTTGATCTTGAACGCTGACTGAAGGCACCTCAGCGAGGGCCGCCCCTGCCCACCAGGTGTGTCTGTCTGCACCGGCTCCTGCCTCAGCACCTGCATTAACCCCCCAGAGGTGATCTTGTAGCTGCACTGGCCTCCGTGGGAACAGGGCATCACCACTCCGCCCTCTCACTGTCATCTCACAGCACCCAGAACACCCAGACACTCTTCAAAGGACGTGAGTGCATCGGAGGGGATGTGTGCACATTCTGTGGGGGTGTTAGGCATGCTGGGTTGATGGAAGTGCGGTGGAGAGGCAGGGGGAACTTGTGCACGCCTTGGTTTGCAACTGTTGCAGGCGTGGGAGGGTGACAGTGTACTGGGGGATATTCGCACGCCAGGGGGGCATGTGCACACTGGAGGCCTCTGGCTTTGCAGATCCGCAAACCCCTGTGGTGTGGCCAGGAGGACGTCAGTCTGGCCCGCCATGGTGGCTGTCCCTGTGATCCTGCACCTTCTGGGCCAGGAGGGGATCTTGCGCAGCCACTCCTGGGTGCTGATGGCCTGCAGGCACTACTTCAGCTCAGCCTGCAGGCTCCGCTTGGTGCGCTCACAGCTGTCACCACCGCCATGTGGGGAGTACAGGCCACCCTCCGCTGGCCTGCCTCCCCTGTCCAGAGGCTCTCTGCACTGCTCACCTGCCCAGAGTGACTGGGGCTGGGCAGTAGCCAGGCATCCTGCCCTGCCCAACCCCGGCCGATCCGCCCCTGTGCGAGCTGCCGCCCCGCAGGGAAGGGTCACGGATCTGGGTGACCGCGGACAGCCTCAAGCACTGCCGCCCTGCCGGGAAGGGTCATGGATCTGGGTCCCAGGACTGCGGACAGCCTCAAGCACTGCCCCCCACCCAGCAGAGTCACAGATCCGGGTCCCGGACCACGGACAGCTTTGCCCGCTGCCGCCTGCCTTCAGTATGCAAATTAGCTGCCATCTTGTTGCTTCAGGTTGGGGGTCCCCACTGGGGTGCCTGGCCAGCCTGGGTGAGGGGATGATGGCCGTTTTCAGGCTGGCGGGCGACTGAAGCTCCCAACCTCTCCTTTTTTCCTTTTTTTTTCTTTTTATTCTGGGATTTATTTACCTTCTATGGCTGTCACTGAAGCTGAGAGCTGGCTTTAGCTCTGAGGCTTGGCTCCAGCTCTGAGGACTCAGCTGCTGAAAGCAGGAATCTAGGGTTTGTTTGGGTTCTATAATTGCAACATTGTTTCGGTCCTGCTCGCTCCAGCTCTGATGGCTGAAGGCAGGTTTCTGGAGTTTGTTTAGCTTCTATAATTGCAACATTGTTTCTTAGACTGCAGCTCAGAGGCCAGCAGTGGCAGGCGGGGAACCTTGGCTTCCTCCATCACTGGAGCAAGCAAGCCTCCTGTTCGCTTCAGCTGCCTGGCTGACGGCTGCCATCTTGGTTGGCAGTTAATTTGCATATCGCCCTGATTAGCCAATGGGAAGCATAGCAGAGGTATGGTTAATTACCATGTTTGTCTATTATTAGATAGGATATGGAAGAAGTCCCTGAATAAAGAGTCAGGGATGTTAATATGAGAGGGCTGTCCCCTAAAAAGCCACATAGTCACAGTTAGTTATTTTGCTTACAGTATTTCGACTGCCTCTGTTTGCACTTGCACACATTTCACCCTTTAGTTGTGTTTTCACACTCCCTGAGCCTGCTGATTTCCCCGTTATGTGCTTTCTTGTTTCTCAGCACATGTGTGCAAATTGTCATGCAGCCATGTTCTGAAAGACATTCTGCGATAAGTGAGGGTCAGTGCGCACTCCGCATTATCCTCCCAAAACACAAGGGAGCTAATTTGATTCCTTTCATAATCACTGCACATGACAAGCTCCCTAAAATGCATACTGAATGGAGTGAATATACTCATTTTGAGCTGTTAATCTGTATGGCATTAATATTTCCTACTAATCATAACAGCTGCTGTGTGTTCACTAGGTAACATGTAACAGCCTTGCTAAGTATTTTATGTACATTATCATCATTACATGTCCTTAGAACAACCATCCTGAAGTATAGGTTTGTCATATATGGGGCAATTTGAGACTCAGGGAAATTAAATAACTTAAATGCATTGCAATGGCTAGTAGGAACTGGAGCTGAGTCAGAAATACAAAAATCTTCGCAACTTAATTGATAGTCTCCATAATCAGCTTACTCTTGATTGTGCCATGTATTTCTTTAAATTGCAAAGCAACTAGATGACAACTTCGTTATATTGTAAAGGCTTACAGTGACAGACTTTATTTTGTTACACAAAATGGAAGGTGATCTTTCAAACACTTTAGAGAAGTTTTGTGATTGTGTACATGCCTTGTGCATGTGTGAATGGGTGTGCTTTTGTGTGCTTGCTTCTCCATGCAGTTCAACTGGAGCTAGATAGGTAGCTTTATCTTCTCCAATACCTGCTTCCGCTGTGCTTTCTGTAAGGAGAATTGGGTCTCATATTTAAGGCACTTTTTGTTTTTGAAAGAATCTTTCTCTTCTTTAAGACCTCTTTCTAAAATGTAGACTAATGAGGTAGTCCCATGTGTGAGTATTTGCTCCTTCTCCCTTCCAGCTTCTTGGTTCAGGCTAGACTTGACGCCATTGGCCTGTTATTTGCCCACCCCCTTCCTCTGTTCCCTACTTTCCCTCCTTGGTGTCCCACTTTGTGGGGAACAATTCAATGAGAGTTCCCTCTGGGGGTACATTTGATAAGTCTTCTTAGGGACTTTGGGTCTCCCCTTTGCCTTTCCTGGCAGGTAACTCAGTCTCTTCTAGGAGCCAGTAATAACAGATATTGAAAGATCTGAAACTCCTGTCACAGATGGGAACCCCTCCTCCAGTTTGCTGTCTTCTGGTTGATATGTATAGGGTGTGAATCCCACACAACTTCCATGGCAGCCACTGACTCATGCCAGACTCACTTATCTGCCACACCAGGTGTGGAATGCAGGCTCTGTCTCCTACCCCCGCCCCCACACACACACCCCATCTCTCTGCCCTTCTCTTTCTTGAGCCTTCTCCTGCCCCTGCATTATCAAGTGGATTTTTAACAGAAAATTCCAGGTATGAAATATAAACTAGTCCTCAAATCCATAGTAATTTGAGTGAAGAGTTTGGGGGAGATGCTTTTCAGGACACTTCAATCTTAAAGAAAAGGAAGAAGTCTAATAAATGATAGGATGAAGAAAAAGAAAAGGCTGATTTTTCTCAAATTCACTTATCTTTCAATTTTATTATCCAGATCAGTATTTTTAATTTTACCCTCCAGTCCACAATAAGAAATAAATTTTGCATCACAGTCAAGTTCTGTTCTTCTCCCCACCTCTCTCTCTCTCTCTCTCTCTCTCTCTCTCTCTCACACACACACACACACACACACACACACACACTATTTTTTAAAAACCAATACTTTTCTATACCATATGCCATTCACTATAATTTCTATTTTTGTCTACTCAGCCCTATAGGTTTTTAAGACATTGGTTTCGTGACCCAAATGATTAGCTCAACTTTGGAGGGGTCAAGTCTCACAGTTCATCAAATACTGCTGTAGAAGGTAAAGACTAAAATACATCTTGGCCTTTCCCTCCCTCGTACAATGGATTCTCAGATCAATAGATGGACTTTCCTAAAGTTGGCCCTACCCTTTTTTAGAATCATTATTCTCAACAGGAATTTCCTCTGTTTGAAGTCCTGCACTCCTGGAGAACATTTGGAGGCAAGAAAAATAGCAGTCAATATGTCATGCCAACTGCTCGCTGTGTATGCTTTGAATAGAGGATATCTGTGTGTGTGCACGCATGCACTTATGTTTATTAGACTGATCTCAGTGCTTTTGCTAAATGTGAAAATAACACATGCTATTCTGAAATACATAAATAAAGAAATTGCCCACTCTTTCTCACTCCTGCAGAGTAGCCACTATTTCAGGCCCTACACAGCACACACACAGATGCGTGCATACTTATACTTTAGTCGTCTTTTCATTTCTGCCAGGGCTTTATTTATTCTAGAAGGTGATCATCATAGACACTATGACCTTGGCAATAAAATTAGCTCTTGCTTGAAAGTTTAAACTGATCCCTCCCTCTCGCCTTGAAGGGTAAATTAATGATCTCGCTCAGATGAGAACATGGTCTTTAGAAACTGTTCGCTTTTTCCAGCTTCTCTTTTCGTTTAACATAAATACTTAGGTTTCCCTTTTTTTAGCTTTAATTGTACACTTGCTAATTTTATTCTCAGTGTGACCTCTCAGATATCCACAGGGAAAGGAAAATTACTCCAGAAAACCTCCATGTGAGAAAGTTTAAAAAACAGACTTCTTTTTGTAAAAATAATGTGGGCTGGAAATGGTTTATTGGGACAGGAAAATGCACATACCAGGAGAACGGGAGAGTAGAAGTAATGAGCTGGATGGTAAAAACAATAATGAAGACTGCCTCGACTATTTGCTAATCCTTTGTCATCTGAACGATCGTGGTGTGGACTCTGCTTGGATCTGCGTCATGGGCAGTTTCTCAGTGACATTTTTAAATTGCTCTCTAAGCCCAATCATCATTCTTTATCTCATGACTAATACTAAAGCTTTACTCTTGGCTAAGGAGGGCAGGAAAAAACAACCAAAAACACTCCACACACATATACCCTGAGCTGTCTTGAAGTGTTCGTGATGATGCCTGTAACCACATATCAAGGGCTTTGTGTGTGTACGCCTGACACTATGCTAAATATTGTTGTTAAATTCTCCAAACAAACTTTGAGATAAATATTATGGACATTTTATACATAAAATAAAAAGGTTCAAGAAGTTTCTTACTTATTTCACTTTATGCTTTTAACCCAAGTTTGTATGAATCTACTCTGGACATATGGTAGTACTGCAGAGCTGCCCTTCGTTAGTTAGTGGGAGGGTCGCTTTTAGGCAGCTAATGGGAATTCTGTTCACAAGAAATGTCAAAGTGTGGAGCAGTGTTTTCTTTTTGTTCTCTCATTTCCAAACAACATTTTTTATTAATAATTAGCTCCCTAACCCAACATCAGGTATTCTCATTTGCTTTCTTTTTAAAAAAATCTTATTGTTGAAAGTGTTACATATGTCCCCCTTTCCCCCCATTAACCTCTTCTAGCCCCCCCACCCCCACCCCAGGCCTTCACCACCCTATGGTCTGTGTCATGGGTTATGCATATATGCATACAAGTCAGCAGGCATTACTAACTGAGCATAGCATTCTTTTCAGTGGAACAAAAGTGCTCAGCAAAATCCTCACCAGCAGCTCTCTATCCAGTCGCCACCAATCAGTTATTGATGACATCAAAATGAAACTATTGTGCCATTCTGGCATCTTCGGTTTTATGACTCTCCTCCTCTGATGATTGAAAAGACAGCATTGAATTTTTAACTCAGTAAGAAGCATGTGGATTTGCAAGAGGCGCTTATTATGCACTATGCGAAGTAAGCCAGTCCGTTCCTCGGAAACCCTCGCCTGGAGCTTAACAAATCATTGTTTTCCTCGCAGCCCCTTCATGTAGCAAACTGCCACCATAATAAAACTTTTCTGGCTTCCTACTTTGAAGCTCAGCTCTGTGTCAGGTCCTCCCTACACACTAAAATGCAGTTTCCACCAAACAATTGTAAAATAGTGCCCTCCTTTATAAATAGAATCAAAGTAGCTACGGGTACCCTTCAGCAACGTGCACATCAACAACAGCTATTAACTGCCAAGTCCACGCTGAGCAGGTCTGCCTCTCCATCTCTAAAGCTGTGACACAACAGAGAACTTCATGAACGCCGCAGCTTTTCACAGAAAACATAAAAATAAGCAGTGCTTCTAGTATTTCCAAGACTAACCTTTTACAAACTGCCTGTTTACATGTCTTGTTAGACTAATATTCTGATTGTTCTTGGTAGCTGTAAGTTTCCTCTATCTTCTCTCTCTACTCTTTCTCTGAAAGAACACAACCCATCTGATTTTAACCATTCCTCTCCTTAGAGTTTTATGGGAGAATGCTTATGGGAAGTTAAAAGAAATATTGGACAAAATTTCAAACAATGTATGAACTTGACATAAGGATCTATGTGAAACATAGTCCGCAGATCTTGTTTTTGTACAGATTATTGATATAAAACAGTAATGAACTTACACATAAAGTATAATATATTCTTACCTATTGGAATTTGCAGTGAATCACTAATAACATGTTGGTCTTCCTCCCTTTCTACTGGCCTTAGTGATGTTTGTTCTGGGAACCAATAAGCCTGGGCATCATGATGAAAGTAATATGCAAGGAGGTCTTCTGCTGTCAATCAAGCAGCTTACAATTATCTCTGAATTGTCATTAGATTCATTCTGGCTTCGTAAAATGCAAAAACACCTTATACCTTGAAGTAGAACTGTACTGTCTAGAGCAGTGGTTCTCAACCTTCCTAATGCCGAGACCCTTTAATACAGTTCCTCATGTTGTGGTGACCCCCAATTTCATTGTTACAAATTGAACATAATTAAAGCATAGTGATTAATCACAAAAACAATATGTAATTATATATGTGTTTTCCGATGGTCTTAGGCGACCCCTGTGAAAGGGTCATTTGACCCCCAAAGGGGTTGCAACCACAGGTTGAGAACTGCTGGTCCAGAGTTTAGTCTTCAACTGTGAACTATTTGACTTTGGTCAAATCAGTCAATCCTGCCCAGCCAGTGTGGTTCAGTGGTTGAACATTGACCCGTGAATCAGGAGGTCCAGGTTCGAGTCCCAGTCAGGGCATGTGAACAGGTTGCTTGCTTGATCCCCAGTAGGTGGTATGCAGGAGGCAGCTGATCAGTGATTTTCTTTCATCATTGATGTTTCTATCTCTCTCTCCCTCTCCCTTCCACTGTCTTAAATTAATAAAGATATTTTTTTAAACCCGCCAATCTTTCTGTGCCTCAGAATTTTATCTTGAAAATGGAGATGAATTCAAGTCATTGGGTTGTCATAAATATTTTAATATTCTCATGAGAAAATGTTTAATATGTAAATGGTAATATTATGTACATCTATACAGTATTTGGTGATGTTTCTATCACCTCACATGAACTTCCTTTATTTATCAAATAAATTGTAATAATGATTATATATGCATATGTATATTTATATATTTGCATATGTGTGTGGCTGCATAATGTTTCCTGTGTTTTATTAAGTTCTGGGCATATATGTTGACTTCCAATTGACTGCATGTTAAGACCTTTCCCAGATTTTGCCTTTGCATGATATGGAAAGAATCTTGCCAGCCTCCAACAGTAGTGTCTTGGCAGCAGCTGCCTGACTGCTGAGCAAGACAACTGTGTTTTTTTAATTGATGAGAGAAAGAGAGAGAGAGAGAGAAACACTAATGTGAGAGAGAAACATCGATCGGCTGCCTCCAGTAAGTATCCTGACTGGGGATCAAAACCGCAAACTAGGTATGTACCCTAACCAGGAATTTAAACCTCAAACTTTTGGTGTATGGCAGTGATGGTGAACCTTTTGAGCTCAGTGTGTCAGCATTTTGAAAAACCCTAACTTAACTCTGGTGCCGTGTCACATATAGAAATTTTTTGATATTTGCAACCATAGTAAAACAAAGACTTATATTTTTGATATTTATTTTATATATTTAAATGCCATTTAACAAAGAAAAGTCAACCAAAAAATGAGTTCGCGTGTCAGAGGTGACATAGGTTCGCCATCACTGGTGTATGGGTTGATGCTCCAACCAATGGAGCTATCCCAGCAGGGCACAAGGCAGCTCTTTTTATTTAATTTTGACAATATCCCACTTTGTCACCAGTTTCAGTATAAGGTCAATCATGGCATGCACACTGACCCTAGGGACAGAACATTTCAGTGACTGAACATTAAAGGCTGAAGTTCTCTCAAAGTCTAAAAATAAAACTATGCTTACATTTAAAAAAAATCTATTTATCTGTAGTTTCAGTTTCTCACATTTTCACCTAATTACATATTATTTTTGTAAGACATAACCCTATATAATAAAAGGCTAATATGCAAATCGACCAATGGCTGAATGAATGGTCACTATGATGCACACTGACTGCTAGGGAGCAGATACTCAACACAGGAGCTGCCCCCTGGTGGTCAGTGTGCTCCACAGGGGAGCAGCCCTCAGCAGAGACTGAGCTGGCTCACAGCTGGCAAATGCAGCAGTGCTAAGATGTCTGACTGCCTCAACAACAAAGACTTATATTTTTGATATTTATTTTATATATTTAAATGCCATTTAACAAAGAAAAATCAACCAAAAAAAAAAAATGCCCCCAAGGCTCCCCAGACTGTGAGAGGCCACAGCACGGGCTGAGAGACCCCACCCCAAGTGCACGAATTTTGTGCACTGGGCCTCTAGTGGAACTATAAAAACTAGTCACTTTCTAAAAGAGTTTATCTATTAATAATAAAAAGGGTTAATATGCTAATTTAGATGGAATGTCTTTCTTGGACGGTCATTTCAAGACATCCTTTTCCTGAAAAAAGCCCGCGGTGGTGGGAGGGAAGCCACCGGGTCCCTTGGTTGCCTGCCGGCAGCCCAGGGGAAGCCAGCTGGGGTCCCAGGTGCCTGTGAGCGGTCAGAGGGATGCCAGCCCAGGTTCCGGGTGCCTGCAGGTGGCTGGAGGAGGGAATCCCGGGTGCTGGAGGAAAGCCAGTGCCGGGCAGTCAGGAGAAGGAAGGCCTACTCTTGAACAAATTTTCGTGCATCAGGCCTCTAGCAGTATTATAAAACAAAATGGAAACAAGTATAAAACTAGTCACTGCTAAAGATAACAGAAAATTACTGAGTGGAAAAATCATCATGATCTCTTATTTAGTTAATATGAGGTATAGAAGGCAATTTATATAAATTAAAAAACCTTAAGCAAGGTAACCACCAAGTATTTTATTTATCCAAATTTGTATAATAATGGCCAATGACTCAAGGTGTTGATTCTTTTAGTCCCCTTCTTGTTATTTTTCTTTTAACCATTTCTCTCCTTCTAGTCACCAGAGAATGCTTATGGGAAGTTAAAAGACAGAATTTAGACAAACAATGTATGAGCTTGCTAGAAGGATTTATGTGAAACAGTGAAATGTATTGGCTGCAGTGTATATTCTACAGTTTAAAATAATATTTGAGTTTAAAAGACAACTTATAGAATCTGTCTTATTATTTTGAAACTAGAGGCCCGGTGCACAGATTCGTGCACTTTTGGGGCCCTCAGCCTGGCCTGCAGACATCCCCCGACTGCCAGACATCCCTCTCGCAATCTGGGACTGCTGGCTCCTAACCTCTTGCCTACCTGCCTGCCTGATTGCCTCTAATTGCCTCTGCCTGCTGGCCTGGTCGCCCATAACTGCCCTCCCCTGCTAGCCTGGTCAACCCTAACTGCCCTCCCCTGCTAGCCTGGTCAACCCTAACTGCCCTCCCCTGCCAGCCTGGTCGCCCCTAACTGCCCTGCCCTGCTGGCCTGATCACCCCTAACTGCTCTCCCCTGCCGGCCTGATCCCCTTAACTGCTCTGTCTTGCCAGCCTGATCACCCATAACCACCTCTGCCTTGGCCCTGCCACCATGTCTTTGTACAGGACATCCAGAAGGTCTCCCAGTTTAATTACACTTTTATTAGTATTGATAGAAAATATTTTGTGTCATCTATTGTCATCTTTTAAGATATTGGCTATTAACTAATCTAGAAAAAGTGATAAATTAAAATAAGAAAACAACTGCCCATCACAAATAAGTAGATCAAGAAACCATTTGACATTAAAAGGAAGTTCTGTGACATTATTTTTTGTACTTTAGTATCAGATTTGAAAACAAAGCCCTGGCAGTCTATTAATATATAAGTAACAATAATATATATATGAATGTTTAATATGATGCATTGACCTTTCAAAATTACTTCTACAACTAGTATTATAATTAAGCCATACACATAGGCATAACATAATACTTAACCAGGATAAAAGAAATATAAAAATGTTTCTGGCATTTGTAATGGAGAAGTTAAAATTTAAATCCAAAATAAGTAGCTTGCATAATTAAAACAGAGCTCTGTCTATGGTAAATATTTGGGCTAGTAATGTAACATATGTCTTAATTTTTGAACATAATAGTTGCAAACACTTCATAAAATGATACTGGAAGAGAAGATGTATTGTTTTTAAAAGCTTGAAGGAATACATAGAAAATCTTGTCAGAATTAATTTTTGTTCTGCCAATACTGTATAGATTTTAATGGTAATAAAATAAAAAGAAATTATTAACATAATTACATATGTGCTATTTTCTTCTGTCTGTATCCTGACTTTACTGTTGTTTTCAGATTTCATTTTACAGAGTTGTCAACCTTCTGCGATGCAATAGAAATGGTGCCATATTAACGCATGGTAGGTTTTCTATCATGTGAAAGTCAGTCACAAAAGGATTGCTTCTATGGCCTCCTTATAAGTATCATAATTAGACCAACCCAACAATAAAATCGCAATATTAATTAACTAAATCTTAGGTCTAAAAATATATTAACTATTTAACTGTTTTTCTTTTAATTAACTTTTTTGCTGGTGTTAGTTTTTATTAGGGAAAATGTTTCATTGAAGCTAAATGTTATGCTTATATGTTTTGTGAGAAATATCTGGGTATTTAATATAGAACATTGACATGAAAGATGTGCACCTAAAGAAAACCCCTTTTGGAGTAGAGAGATCCAACTTGTTTACCTTAATAGCCTTCAAAGCCCACCTCTTCCTGGATATTCTTGGGGGGTGAATAGCTGTGTGGGTTACAATGTCTAGCCAGTTATCCACAGAACTGGGAAGATTTGTTTCAATTCACTACATAATTAGGAAGCCTTCACTATATGACAGACATTATGCTACGTATTAGCTCTGTAATGATTATAAAGCTCATTCACAACAGAATTAGGGACACAGACAGTTTGCTGGGCAATTTACCAGTGGAATTGCCAAAGTGTTGTGATGGATAGAGAAATACAGATATTGTTATGCTTAGAGAGATCAGTACAGTTTTCAAGAATAAGTAACTCTTGGCCCAAGCTTTGAAAAAATTGGTGGATTTTTCTGAGTAGACTTTGCTGAGAGCACTCTAAACTGAACGATCAGTGTGAACAAATGCATGGACTGTAAGGGGCCTAGCAGAGACTGGAGAAATGTCCACGAGTTAGGAGCTTGTTCTAATTGGCTAGGCCCGTGGTCGGCAAACTGCGGCTCGAGAGCCACATGCAGCTCTTTGGCCCCTTGAGTGTGGCTCTTCCTAAGCCTTAGGAGTACCCTAATTAAGTTAATAACAATGTACCTACCTATATGGTTTAAGTTTAAAAAATTTGGCTCTCAAAAGAAATTTCAATCGTTGTACTGTTAATATTTGGCTCTGTTGACTAATGAGTTTGCGGACCACTGGTCTAGACTGAACTATGAATAGAAACTGAACTAGAAGAGTGGCATAGAGGAGGGAAAAGAGGTGATAGAGGAGGCACTTCAGAGCGGGAACAGAGTGAATTTGATGCTTGGGACACACACACAGGTGTTCCTGTTGATGCATAGGCTGTTGGACCTGGATTTGAACTCTTGTTTTACTACGGTTTACATATAGTTATACTTATTTTACTTATTATTATATAATGCTATGCAATCTGATAGCAAGAGGGTTGTAACAGTATCTGTCACGCTTGTAGAATGAGGAGAGGTGAAGAGACCGCGTGACCCGCCTAAGAGCTTCCTCTGCGCCAGGATGTAAACTAGGCCAGGTGGTCGATGCTCAGTGAGGGAGGCTGCCTTTGTCCAGCTGCACAGGTGAAGGGATAGGTGAGAAAATTGCACTAGATTGCCTGCTATTGTCAAAGACCCAAGCCGGTTTTACCAAACAGCTCTTTGTCAGTAATAAAGCCAATATTGGAATTAAAAAATGATACAATGAGGGGAAATGTACAAATGGGTGCTTACTAGTGGAAGAGAGTGACTAGAATTAGGAAAGGGAGAGGAAGATATTGAGAACTGCCCCAGTTTTTAACTTAAATTGTTAGTGGATGGTAATGCTATGAAAAAGATAAAGAACAGACGAGGAAGATACAGAGAAGGAGAGGAGCAATTTCAGAGAAGGTCTAATTTTGTTTTGAAGTCAACCAAGACATAGAAACTAGGTGTTTAATTTTGAGCACCATCAATGTACAGGAGGCAGTTACACTCACAGGAGGCAATGGGATGTCCTAGAATTTGTGGTGACATGTCATGGGTTAGAACCTTGACTATTGAATGTATAAAGCAAATAAATGATGTCAGGTAAATTCATGAAAAATATGTACCTCAGAGAACCAGAATATACTGATGAGGTTGACCAGCAAGCAAAGGAAGCCATAGAAGAAAGGATGAAAAGATCTTAAAAGGTGCCATGGTGTAAACACTGCCTGGGAAATGAGTAGAATGAGAGCTGAAAAAAGGGATCAATCTTGCCCTCAAAGAGCCTAGGCCAGTGGTCGGCAAGCTCATTAGTCAACAGAACCAAATATCAACAGTACAACGATTGAAATTTCTTTTGAGAGCCAAACTTTTAAAACTTAAACTATATAGGTAGGTACATTGTTATTAACTTAATTAGGGTACTCCTAAGCTGGCCTTTGCTAAAAACGTCCTCAATCTGATTGAGGTACGTTCGCTGAGGTTAACCCCTTCCAACTCTCCCATCCACACTTGTCTTGTATACTTGTTTCGTCTATCTCCTTTCATTCATCCTCTCTATATGTCCAAACCATCTCACCATACCTTTCTCAATCCTCGACACTACATCTTCTTTCACTCCACAACGTTCCCTAAAATTAACTTAATAAACTTAACCTAAAGTTTTAAGTCTTAGTTAAACTATAGGTAAGTTGAATTAAACTTGATATCATACTTAATAACGATATTATTTATTGATAAAATTAAACTCCTTACAATTTATCTTACAATATCCATAAAATTAAATCATGACACTAACACCACTTCTTCAAAATAGACTTGCCCAGGCCGAAAACCGACTTCTGCGCATGGGCCACGAAGTTTCAATCGCACTGTACATGTGCGCCCGCACGTGGTATTTTGTGGAAGAGCCACGCTCAAGGGGCCAAAGAGCCGCATGTGGCTCACGAGCCGTGGTTTGCCGACCACTGGCCTAGGGTGTCTTGGCTTGAGTACTTCAGTCAAGTGGTAGGAGATGAAATCCTATTGCAGGAGGTTAGGCCATATATGGGGTAGGAATGAAGAAACAAATATAATGGACCCAAGAAGTTTGCTGATGAGGGAAAGAGACTATCCTAGTAGAGTTTGAGAAGAAAACTGAGTCCATGTAAGGTTCGCATGCAAAGACAACAAACTAATATTCTGTTTTATGTTTTCCCTTGGTCCCATTCCAGTTAACCAAGGGGGCTCGTTAGCCTCTTTCTAGGCCTCATCGGGTAGGTTAGGTTGTCCCCAAGGAGGCAAATCATTTGAATACTACCTCTCCAATTGCCAGTTTTCTTTATTCCAGTTTTGGTGGTTGTGATGGTGTTTGATGACATTGTCTGGAACCAAGGTATCGGAGATGGAAATGTGATTCCCCAAAGCACTGGGGCCTGCTGAGTGGGTGACGCCCTCCCCACAGGCGGGGTGTCTGTGCCATCACACCCTGGCACTGTTCAGATTTGCCTCTCCTGTCAGGGTCTGACAGATATTTGTGGAAAGCCGCTCTTAGTTTCCATATGCTCTTTTATGCTTTAATGCACCTCCCTCTCTCTAGGTATGAGCCCCACAGGAGAATGGCTGTATTAGTGCTGGACAAGGGGCTATTGAGCATATTCTTCCAGTCAGACCCAACTCATGGTTTGACACTGTACTTGGCGACCCCCCCCCTTTTCCTTAGAATGAGATTTCTCATTAGGGGCTTCTCCACAACTACTCCCAGATATATCCCTTGTGAGGCAATCCCACTTGTCCATCACAAACATGCAGACATGAATGAATTACAATGTATACAGATTAGGCTGCCCTATGGGTAAACTGCTACATTAGTTATGACAGAAATAATGGTGAAGGGGGTAGAGTTCAAGTTGGTGCTCCTGTTTGGCAATGAATAAGGGTTGGAACGGTAATAAAATTTGAGTTAAAGTCCTAATGAGAATAAAAAGGAAGAATGGTACTACTCTCATGAATATCTAAAAATAAGAGCATACATAATTTTCTCCATAAGCAAGACAATATGATAAATTTTAATATTATAGGGCACATGTTTACAAATTATACTTCTGTCCCTGAACCATGATTTTGAGAAGATGAAATAATACCAGCCATATGATTAAATCAGTGATAAAAGCAGTAGAAAATCACAATAGTAGTTTGTGTGACATTTGGAGTAGAGGGACTATATAGAAATGTTTTGTTACACATGAACAGCACAAAAAAGACATAATTTGAAAATGGAAATGCTTCCAAATCATGATGGAATTTTGCCAGTTTATCTTATTGGGAACTTATCAGTCATTTTAGGTACTTAATATGCTGGAGATTAAACCTAGTTGTTCAGAATCTTATTTTTCCCCCAGAGAAGAAATCGTATTTTAGCATTTAATATGTAAAATAAATGGCACTGCAGTGATACAAAGATGACTCTGTGCTTTTCCTATTTAACTAATATCTGGATATGAAACACACTGTGAAACATATTACATATTATGGGAAGTTGTTGGGAGTTTCAATCAGATGATGCCTATATAAAGTTATCACAAAAAACCTTGTAAAAGATGACATTTTAACTGGACCTTAATAATAGGTAGCGCTTAGCAAAGCAGGGAGAGAGATGTGGTGTATTCCAAGTACATAGAAAGACTACACAGGCAAAGTGACGAAAGTCAGTGAGTACAGGAAGTGTGACTTATTTTTAGTGAGTCAAGTGGTTTTTATGAGACAAAGTTAAGAGATATAAATCTGAAAATGCTTGAGGCTAAGTCATTGCATACCATACTAAGGAGTTTGAGTTTTATCTTAAAGAATTTCTTTGGGTGTTTTTAGGCCACACTGTTATACTATCTAATCAGGGACTTAAAAAAATTACTGCTGATATTAAGACCTTTGAGGTATGCATCTTTTTAAATCCACTTTTTCATGGACAAACCATTAAAGAAGAATGAACTTTGCATTTTTCCTCCAGCGGAAGGAAGTGAAAGAGATCCGCCTAGTTCCAGGAAAGAAATGGTAAATCTCTAGGGTCAGGAAGGCTGTTGTGGGAAAGAATAGCTTCATGAAAGTGACAGCCAGCCCTGAATGATGGTAGTATGGCTATGGGGTATCACTCCAATTATCTTTTACTTATTGAATTTTTGCAAATATATTTTATTGTTTTTTTACAGACAGTAAAGGATTCTGTCCATTAAGCTTATCCAGTATTCAAATAATGACAGATCAGCAGGTCCTGGATTGATTCCTGTCAGGGCACATGCCAAGGTTGCGGGCTCGATCCCCAGTGTGTTGTATTCAGGAGGCAGTCGATCCATGATCTTTTATCATTGATGTTTCTATCTCTCTTTCCCTCTCCCTTCCTCTCTGAAATCAATATATATATATATATATATATATATATATATATATATATATATAAAAGAGGTGAAATGCTTTTGGCTCTTGAATTCACTAGTTAAGTACTCCTAGAAGCACTAGGTTTTTCAACTTCTGCTCACTGTCCTTGGATGAGATAGTTGCTTATGTTAGAGTATATCACCCAGCCTAGATTTTTTAAATATCTACACTAATAAAAGACAAACATGCAAATTGACTGTACCTTCGCTACGCCTTAAGCCATGCCCACCAGCCAATCAGAGCGACTATATGCAAATTAACCCAAACCAAAGATGGCGGCCGGCAACCACGGAGCTGGAGCAAGCAGGAGGCTTGGGTGCCCCAATGATGGAGGAAAGCCAAGCTTTCTTGCCTGCCGCAGCTGGCTTCTGAGCTCCACTCAAAGCAACAAAAGTTTCAATTATAGAAGGTAAATAAACCCCAGATACTTGCTTTCA
>NW_005871711.1:54094-63688 GCF_000147115.1 Myotis lucifugus | reverse complement strand
CCATGGGGGTGAGGGGTCCCCACCTGGGGGGGGGGTGCTTGGCCCAGCCTGAAAACAACCATCAGCCCCTCACCCAGGCTGGCCAGGCACCCCAGTGGGAACCCCCACTCTGAAGGGGGTGTGACCAGCTGCAAACAGCCATCAGCCCCTCATCCAAGCTGGCCAGGCACCACAGTGGGGACCCCCACCCTGAAGGGGTGTGACCAGCCTGAAAACACCCATCAGCCCCTCACCCAGGCTGGCCAGGCACCCAAGCGGGACCCCCACCCTGATCCGGGACACCCTTCAGGGCAAACCAGCTGGCACCCACCCGTGCACCAGTCCTCTATCCTATATAATAAAAGGGTAATATGCAAATTGACCCTAACAGCAGAGGGACTGGGAATCACTGGTCACTATGACACACACTGACCACCAGGGGCCAGATGCTCAATGCAGAAGCTGCCCCCTGGTGGTCAGTGCCCTCCCACAGGGGGAGCTCTGCTCAGCCACAAGCCAGGCGGATGGCTGCCAGTACAGCGGTGGTGGTGGGAGCCTCTCCCGCCTCCTCAGCCGTGCTAAAGATGTCTGATTGCAGCTTAGACCTGCTTCCCTCTGGCAAGTGGACATCCCTTGAGGGCTCCTGGGCTGCCAGAGGGTTGTCTGACTGCCATCTTAGGCCCAATCCCCCGGGGAGCGGGCCTAAGCCAGCAGGTGGTTATCCCCCCGAGGTTCTGAGGGGTCCAAGACTGCGAGAGGGCACAGGCCAGGCTGAGGGACCTCCCCCGAGTGCACAAATTTTTGTGCACCAGGGCCTCTATTATATATATATATATATATATATATATATATATATATATATATAGACATATATATATATATATATATATATATATATATATATAATGTGCTTTTTTGCACAGAGGAAGGGAGAGCGATAAAGAGTTAGAAACATCAATGAGACAGAAACATTGATCAGCTGCCTCCTGCACACCTCCCACTGGGGATGTGCCCACAACCAAGGTACATGCCCTGGACCGGAATCGAACCTGGGACCTTTCATTCCGCAGGCCGACGCTCTATCTAACGAGCCAAACCGGTTAAGGCTAGATTTTTTACTTATACACCTTCCTGGCAAGGCCTGATCTTACAAGCACTGTCCATTGTTTAATTTTTCTGTTAAAGAGACATGTACTGAGAGAATGTTACCCAAGATCAATGGATCCACTGCATCCAGTTAATGAACAATAATGGCAGTCTGTCTCCCATGAATCTTAAACAAGACACAGATCGTTCCTTTTATGAAGTGAAAATTAAAAGTTTGTGTTAAGGAGAGAAATTCACTGAAGGATGTGTTGGACCAAGTTCAAGATGGGTGAGCAGAAGGGTCTACAGGGGGGAGAAGAGTGAAACAGAGATGTATGGGTGGGCCTGTAGGTAACAGGGGATCAAAAAGTGTGCGGAGTGGGGAAAACAACAGGGCCCTGGGACATAGCAAGGAGCATGGGCTCTCAGGATTCTTCTCGAATTCCTGCAAAGCTTACCCAGAAAAAAAAAAAGTTGTAGATGCCAACCTAATAACAGCTTTTTCCACAAATGGTATTTGATAGTTATTGATAATTAGGAAAATCTTTATTTCAAAAAAAGTACTGCGTGGTCTTAAGTTTCCTACTTTGACCTACTAAAGTTTTCTCTTATAACTTAGTTTTAGAATTATGTTAATGAACAGTAGTCATTTACTACTTAAAACATAGTTTCCATGGAGAAATATACAGTAAATTCTAGTGAAATGTCAACATAATACTAGTATATGTCCAAATTGTGACCCTTGTGTGCTGTTGGAGAAGGTTCCAGAGGCTGGGCTCCTCTCTGGCATCAGTGGCCCAGAGAATGACTGTGAGAGAGATGCAGGGGTATTGTCTGGAAAAGTGATCCATGGTTTCTTCTCGGGTGGCTTTGAGGGAAATGCCAATAATGCCACTACAGTTATCATAGGAAATATAATGAGGAATAATGGTAATTGTACTTTGGGAACTGAAACACTTGCATCTGCTCCTTTATCTAGATTGGCATCCACAGCTATTTGAAACACGTCTGCCTCCTTTCCAAAAACATTGCTAAGAAAAGATCCACAACTTGCCCTAAAAAAAAAAAATTGAGAATTCGGTGTGATTGGCCTAATTTTATTAGTGATGGTTTTAAGGTGTATTGAGGTTGAGGCTGTCACTGCTAAACACACCTCTCTTCTCTAAACTCTGTTCCTCACATACACTCATGTCTCACTCTTCTGCCACCTTCTTTTGCTGTTTCCAATGTGTTTGTTGATTTATAAATTCAGTCACTAGGGAAGAGTGAGCTTAGTATAATCATCTTATTAGAAAGCTTTTATTTGGATCCCAAATCCCCAATTCTTATCTTTAAGTCTCTTCACCAAATATCTGTGGAGGTGAATTGAAGTGCAAAAGTGTAATAGAGCCCTAACCGGATAGAGCATCGGCCTGCAGACTAAAGGGTCCCAGGTTCCATTCCGGTCAAGGACATGTATCTTAGTTGTGGGCACATCCCCAGTGGGAGGTGTGCAGGAGGCAGCTGATCGATGTTTCTCTCTCATTGATGTTTCTAACTCTCTATCTTTCTCCCTTCCTCTCTGTAAAAAATCAATAAAATATATTTTTTAAAAAAGTGTAATAGGAAAAGAAATGAGAAGGGAACAGTGATGTCTGAAAACAGTAGCATAGCTATTTCTTGTGCTCACCCCCTCCAAAACATGGAAATGCTTTTACATGAGCTAAGGATTGTAGGTGAGGGGTTACAGCACCGAGGGGTGCACAGAAATAAAAGGTGCATTGAAGTGGGAAAGACAGGCTCATATTACCCCCATCACCCCTCACCCAATCCTGGTAGCCCAGCATGGGAAGAGATGCCCTCCCTGTGGAAGAAAGAATAGTGTCCATCTTTACTGCAAACCAAGCAACTGGCTCACCCCAGCACTAGACCAACTCGTGAGGTCTTGGGTGGCTCCTTTGGGCTCCTGCAAACACAAACCCTTGGCTGACCCAGGGGGCTCCAGTGGCCTCAATGGACTCCCATGGTACCAGGCTTCCGTGAACTCCCACGATTCCAGGCTGCTAGCACATCCCAGGGGCAGCCAGCTCTCAGAGCCAGAGGTGGCTTCTGTGGCCCCAGTCAGCCCCACTAACTCAGGCTCCAGTTGGGAACCTATGAACAGAGGCTCCTAGCCAGAACCACATCATGCCAAGTAACACACACGCAGACTTTTACCTATCCCAGTCCCAACCCAGTTTGCACAGCACCAGGCTCAGACCTACTCTAGCAAGAGCTCAGCCCTCATTGTCCTAGATCCAGACTGGCTCCCACAGACATGACTCCTAGCCTACTTCAATGCCAGGCTATCCCCCATGGCTCTAGCTTTGAGGCCAGTTCCCACAGACACCCCGCCTGCTCCTGAGACAGACTGGTTCCTGCAACCAACCATCAGGCCAGTCCTCCAGGCCCAAATTTACTGGCCTAATCCCTTGACCCCAAGCGTAGTGTTGCCCTAGGGTCAGACAAACCCCCATTATCCCAGCCCCATGAAACCAGGCTCCCAGCCCATCCTACTACCAGACTGGCCTGCAGACCCAGACATCAGAGCCTCCCAAGTGGTCTCTAACACATGGATGGCCTCTCAGGATCCAGGACCTAGATTCTCCCATGTAGACGCAGGTCCCAGGCACGTCACTACAGGTTCAAGCACCAGGCTTGCCTTAGTAAATCCAGGCTCTATATCCACATCCTAAGGCACTGGGCTGATTCCCATCTACCCAAGCACCAGGTGTGCCCACCTGCTGACCCAGCCACCAGACCTGCCTTCTCTAGGACTCCAGCAGCAAGCACACCCACAGTCTCTGAATGGGCTGACTGTGAAGGGCCTTCCGGCAAAGCCAGTCATAAATACTGGAAGATATACTTACATCTTCAAATGCACAGACACAAACAAAAACCCCCCAAAATCATGAATATTAAGGAAAAATGTCCCCAACAAAAGACATATAGAATACCAATGACTAACTAAAAAATGGGTTCTATGAACTATCTGACAAAATATTTAGAATTATTCTCTTAAAGAAATTCAATGAACGAAAAGAAAATACAGTTAGACAATTAAATGAAATTAGGCATATAGTGCATGAACAAAATGGAAAGTTCAATGAAGTAGAAATCATTAAAAAAAATTCCAAAGTTGAAGAACCCAGTAACTGAATTGAAGAATTTAACAGAGAACTTCAATAGCAGACTTGATCAGGCAGATAAAAGAATTAGTAAACTATAATCTGGTTCCCTGTGCTGAGTCATGGTAAGAAGGAACTCTTACTATTTGAGACAGCATGGACTGACCTGGAGAATATTATGCTAAATGAAATAAGCCAGTCAGAGAAAGATAAATATCACATGATCTCACTCATATGTGGAATCTAACTAACAGAATAAATTGATGAACAGAGTGGATCCAGAGACACGGAAGCCCAGAACAGAGTTCAGAATCTTGGAGGGAAGGCGAGGGAGGGTGGATGGGTGACAGATAATCAACCAAAGACCTTGTATGTATATATGTATAATCCCTGGACACAGACAGTAGGGTGCTGAAGGCCTGGGTCAAGGGGTGGGAGTGGGCTGGAGGGGATTAATGGGGGTAGGGGGGAAGGGACATATATAATACTTTCAACAATAAAGATTTTAAAATATAAAAGAGACATTGATTAAAAAAAAGTAAAATGACAAAGTTTCAAAAAGGAAGATATCCAAATGGTCAAAACAAATGTGAAAAGAGCTCAGCCTCATTAATCAGAGAAGGAAATGCAAATTAAAACCACAATGAGATACTACTATCCAGATGACAGAATGGCTGAGATTTAAAAAAGAGAAAAAGCAGGAATTGGCAAGGATGTGGAACAACTAGAACTTTCACACACTGCTAATGGAATATAAATTGGTACCATTAATTTGGAAACTGAAATATGTGCCTATGTATCAAGATATATATATCTTGATTGTTCATAGCTATATAATAATAATTCATAGTAATAAAAAGCTAAAATCAACCAAATACCCATTATCAGCAAAATAAAAAATAAATTTATATAATGGAATGCTCTACAACAATGAAAATGAAAGAACTATAGCTATATGCAATAACATGGATGATATAAAAAATAAACTACAGGTATTGTCTATAGGGATTCATGCTTCCATGATAAATTATGAAGAAAAATAGCAATTAGTATATATGTAACAATAGTGTTTATCTTTTGGGATTGGTAGGAAATAGTCATTCATTAAGGGTTTTATGGGAATTGATCTTGGTCAGGCCAAATCTGGCCTTACCTTCTGTTTTTGTCAATAAAGTCTTATTGGAACACACACACACATAAAATAATAAAATAATAAAATAAAATAAAATAAAAAGATAAATAAACTTGGCAACCTTTAGCTAGACTAAGAAAAAAGAGAGAAGATTTAAATAAATAAAATCAGTAATGAAAGAGGAGATATTACAACTGCCACCAAAGAAATAAAAAAGATCAAGAGACTAGGTAAATATTTATACACAACAAACTGGATAACCAGAAGAAAAATGAGAAATTCCTAAAAACTTACAACCTACCAAGACTGCATCATGAAGAAATAAAAAAAAAGGAGTAAACCAATAATGTGTATGGAGATTGAATCAGTAATCAAAAACCTCCCAATACAGAAAAGTTCAGGACCAAATGGTTTCACCAGTGCATTCTATCATTTAAAGAAAATTAATTCCAATGCTTCTCAAACTCTAACAAAAAATTGAAGAGGAAGAAACATTCCTAACCTCGTATGAGGGCAGCATTACCCTGCTACCAGAGCCAGATATGCAAACTACAAGAAAAAACAAAAAACTCCATGACAATATCCTGAATATAGATACAGATTTTCTCTATAAAATATTAGCCACCCAAGTTTAACAGCACACTGAAAAGATCATACACCATAACCAAATGACTGTCACTAGGAAGCAAGGAGATTCATCAATGCAAATTAATAAATGGGATATACCACATTAAGAAAATAAAATATCAAAATCATATGATCATCTCAATATATGCAGAAAAAGATATAATAAAATTCAATGTACTTTTTTAAGAAAAATACTCAACCAATTGGGTATAGAAGGAATGTACCTCATAACAATAAAGGCCATATTTGACAAACCTACAATCAGTACCATTCCCAATGGTGAAAGTTTGAAAGCTTTCTGCTTAGTTCAGGAACTTGATGATGTTGCCCACTCTTCCCACTCCTATTCAACACAGTACTAGAAGTGGTTGCCAGAGCAGTTAGGCAAGAAAATGAAATAAAATGCAACCAAAGTGGAAAGTTAGACATGAAAGCATGTGTTTGCAGATATTATTTTATAAATAGGAAACCCTAAGGACTCCATGCAAAACTGATAGAACACATATAAATTCATTAAAGTTGCAGGATTCAAAATTAATGCACACAATTAGTTACATTCTGTACACTCACAATGACTATCAGAAACAAATCAAGAAACCAATCCCATTTAAAGTAGCATCAAAATAATAAAATACTTGTAGTAAATTTATATGTGAAGGTGGAAAACTTGTGCATTCAAAATTATGTGATAATGATGAGAGAAATTAATGGAAAGTTATCTCATGTTCATCAATGAGAAGAATTAAGATTGTTAAATTTCAAGACATGAATCCAATACAATCCCTATTAATATTCCAATGGCATTTTTCACAAAAGTAGAAAAAAATCCTAAAGGTCATATGTAATCACAGTAGGTCCCTGACTAGGTAAAGCCGTTCTAAAGAAGAAAATCAAAGCTGGATGCATGACATACTTTTATTTTAAACTTTATTACAAGTCTATAGTAATCAAAATAGCATGGTCCTTGCATAAAACAAACACATAGACCAATGTAAGAGCATTCATAACCTAGACATAAACTGTGTATATGTGACCAGCTAATATTTTACTATGGAACCAAGCATACTCAGTAGGGAAAAGATAGTTTCATTAATAAATGTTGTTGCAAAACTATTTATTTGCAAAATAATGAAATTGGACCCCTGTCTTACACCACTCATTCCATTCCTTCTACGTACAGAGTTAATGTGTCCTAAGGAAGCCAACTTTCTATTTGACCCAGGAATATTTTTCTAAAAATATACATAAACTATTTTTAGCAGATACTATGGTCTAAAGTTTGCTTCTAATACTATTGGTTCAGTGAAAGATTGATTCAAATATATAATGTTTTAATATTATAGGTAATTATCTGAAAAATTGCAATGAGTGACTTTTACTTTATTTATTTGGATAATTGCATCTGTCCAAAGTTGATCCCCATGGGCTGTTGATTTATAAGACCTGAGGACTCCATCTGAAATAGCTGTCAAGGTTATTGTTTAATTCAACCCGAGTTTAACTCAGAGAAACTGCTGCCTTGTTATGTTTGTTAACTGTGTTCTAATTCTTCTCATCTAATTAATCCTGATTTATTGAGAGCAGCCTTTTCCTTCTGGTGTTTCATTCAGTCCATCGAGCCGGTAGCAGAGGAACTCTGATAGATTTGATGTTCACTGTAGTTGTTGGTCTCACATAATTAATCACAATTTTATTTTATTTTTTTAAAGTATATTTTATTGTTTTTTTACAGAGAGGAAGGGAGAGGGATAGAAAGTTAGAAACATCGATGAGAGAGAAACATCGATCAGCTGCCTCCTGCACACACCCTACTGGGGATGTGCCCGCAACCAAGATAATGCCCTTGACCGGAATCGAACCTGGGACCGCAATTTTATTTTAATTTTAGTCCTAAGAATAAAGAGTTGTCAGATTTTTCTTTATGTACCTAAATGAAGTTTGCTGCAATTCTTCAACTCTCCAAATTCTCAGATTAATTGGTTTCTCTGGTGAAATACTCCTCTTTCCTAATTGCATTCCATGAAAAAAAAGAGGGTTGGTTATCTCTTCTAATCGTCTAGCTACAGAAAGCATGTCAAACTCAAAGGCTCACATGGGCCAAATAAACAAGGTTTAAGTGTATGTGGGCCACAAAAAAACAAAAGCTTCAATTTTCATAGAAACCTAGGTTTATTTTGATAGAGACATGCTGAATACAAAGGGCTGGAATAATGAGTAACCATTAACATACAATAATAGAACATTTTAATAAAAATTAATATTTTTTCTTGAACATTAACTTACCAGACACAGAATAACTGCACCAATTGTTAAGCGTAATCAAATAAACCTATTTTTCTTGTTCTCCGAAAGTGAAATATTTCCTGTTGCACACACCAAACAAGTCAGTCCAAGACTTATGACATGGCCATCGGCTGCTAAAATATTCGCTACTAGTATTAGTGGAGAGAAATGGTGCGCCTGCATGGAAGGCATGGAAGGGAAATGAATGCAACACAATTACAGTAACCAGTCATCAGTGAAAGTTGTAGTTTGTTAATAATTATGTATAACAGTATATTGTAAAAATCAAGTTATGAAAAATTTAATTAAAACGTTTTTTACATACTGTTATATTGGCTGGGCTGCAAAAATATTCTTTGTGGGCCAAGTTTGACATGCTTGAACTACAGGGACTTTGCTAAAGCTGAAGTTGTTAAAGATTTTTATTTCTGACCTACCATTCCAGCTTTATTTTCATTTTAATATTTGTATGAATGCAATGCTTCTCAATGTGGCATTTTATCTAAAAAAAGTGAAAACCTATAGTAGAAATACTATCATTTTCAAATATGTGTCGAGTGTTTTTGATACCAAAAATTGCATAATTTATAAATACATAAAATTGTAATTTAGTCATACATACATATGATTGCTTTGATGATATATTCTAGCTTATATTCAGGTTTAAAATTATTTAATAGGATGTATTCGGGGTAATAATGTCAATGGAATTGCATTTAAAATTACAAAGCGTTCTAGAAGAGGTTTCTATTCAGGGAAACAGTAAAACTGTGGAAAGGGGAAACTCACATGGAATTGCAGTAGGAAGCCTGACTCTTCTTCTGTCTACTCTATTATTATTCCTTAAATCCTTCAATGGAAACAGCTGCCATTAAAACTTGAAAATATTTCTGTTCAAAAAGTAAATATGATTTATTGATGCCAGAAACATTAATAAAATGAAAGTACTTTTAAGACATTTTTGTTAGTGTGGTGGTACACTGAAATAGAATTTATTCTATTTTATGTGTCCGAAATGATTACATTGTAAGCAGGCCTACAGTGAGCATGCTGACAGTACCTGGTGTTAATTGAACACTCACTCCGTGCCAACTCCATGCCTTTTTATCTCTTAATTTTCACAGCAACCCACCAAAACAGGTCATTTTACAGATGACAAAACTATTCAGATTTTAAATAATTGACTGGAAAGCAGGAGAGTAAAGAGAATAATCTACAAATAAATCAAATAATAATTAAAGATGAAACTAAATTGTTTATAATATATGTAAGACTATGTAAATATTTTCAGTATTTAAAATAGGGAAAATTTCACATTGAATGCACAGGTATTCTAATATA